>NC_091410.1:10072788-10373653 GCF_032191515.1 Phaenicophaeus curvirostris | reverse complement strand
ACTTTTCATCCACTGATAGTTCCCTAGCAAACCTAAAGAGTGTTTTTCTCTTTTTAATATTTCCTCTGATGTTTCAGAATTCTTACTTCTGCTCTCCAAGAAATGTTATTGCAAGATGAAAATTATTACATTTTTTTAAAAACTACAGCATAGGATTCAAAAGGGACTTGGGTAGCTCATAAACTTTGCAAAAGGAACGAAATTCACCCCTAAAGAAAACTAAATTGCCGACATCTCTATTTTTCAGAGTACAATGAAAACAGGATAATAAGCATTGCTGAAGAGATTGGAGAAAAATATTTCCTCATAGAATTTTAGGAAATAGTGAAAAAAAAAATCCATTTCTACACAGTACATTTCCTAGATGGAACCCTAGCCGGATGAAGTGCTAGCAGATAAATTATAATTTCTCTCTCCTCATGAGACCTTTAAGAATATGAACTCTTTTGCTCTAGTGTTAACTTGTTTGCCAAATTCATTTCCAGGGTGTTGCGCTCTTTGCCAAAGACTTCACCAAGGATCAGCAATATGAGTGTCAACATTGCACGACATGGTGATTGTACAAAGCACCTACACTGGGATCCCTTGCTCTGGGTGCTCTGGTTTCCCTCAGCTTCATCACAACATTGAGGGAACAATGTAGGCACAAACCTAGAGGATTTTGATGCTGCCATCTCTGCTTTCCCTTGTGACAGGTAACCCATAGAATCACAGAGTCATAGAATCACTAGGTTGGAAAGGACCCACTGCATCATCGAGTCCAACCATTCCCATGAAGTCTATTGTTGAGATTTCCCTCCTTGGCCACGAGGAAGAGCTCAGGTGTTCACAGAAACCAACCAAGAGAGGAAAGTTCTGTGATTTTTGAGGGAGCTCCATAATAGAGATCAAACCCCGAATACTTGCAAGGCATTGCATTATCATTATCAGCCTACTGCTTCCTTATTTTTATCCTGTAAAGTTAAGAACAGTATAACTCTGTTCCTTAAAACAAGCCTTGAACATAAATTAGCCTTAAAGGCTTTCTAGAGCCAATTCTTCTCACTGTTTATACATTCCTGGTTCAGCAGATATCCATCTCAGCACAATAATGAAGAAATGGGTCCATTATTTGGTAAAGTATATAAGAGCTCCAAAATTTCCTTAAAGATGTTCCAAGGTGATAGATGATCTCAGGTGCTCAAATCTGAGACTTATAAGAAACGTTTTAAAATATTCTTAAATAAATTAAGTCACTGGGTCAACTCCAGCCAAGCTGATGAGAGAACAATGTATAATATAAAGAACGACCTTCTGACTCTCATCATGTGCCTGTTTCTGTAACTACCTCCAAAGAGAGCATTTTGGAAAGCCCTGCGATGTTTTGACACACACACACATTTCATTTTCAGGTTCCACCTGGGACTTGTAGTAGCCGCACAGCAAGGAGAGCAATTGTTTTTGTGGTTTCTTTCTGGCTCAGACCACAGGCTGATGCACCAGAAGTCTTACGAGAAATTCTGCTTTGTTGGGATTTCCTGCATGATTCTGCACACAAAAGCAGCCCAAGCGATTCAGCTGACACGGTTATTGGAACCTGCAGTTGATTTTCCCAACACAGATTAATTTGGGAACCTCTGCTTTTCACCCACTACTCTTTGTTACACCCTACGTACTTCCTGTATGATATAATTTGGACATAGTTTTTCACAAATCATCACTAAGTGTTATGAAGTGCCATTGTATTCTGCTAAAGCACTGCCAGCCCAGGGAGAGCTATATTTCAATTGCCAGGAAGAGATTTCAAGTTACTGAGACTTAGCAGGTTACCATATGTGCCTTTTTTTTGGTTTCTGCATCCGTGGCAAATGCAAAATGAGGCATCTTGTTTTAAGCCTGTCTCTCCGCGTGCTGAAGAAAGTTACCTTGCAGTAACCACAGACCATGCTTACACACATTTACATCTAGTGGGTAGTAACTCATTAACCACAGGGACATGGGGCTGAGCATCTTATGCCTGGAGTGTGAAACATGTCTTGAAGTCTCAGCAAGAATCAGCACGTTCCTTTGCATATGACACTGATGAGCAGAGGCAGTGACTTCTTATTATCTCTAACAGGAACATCCTAAAGCACCAGCTCATGCTTCATGATGAGACACGACCACCAAGGAAGTGTGTAATATTACTAGTCTGACACTTTACCCTCTAAATATTTCTTTGTTTATATGGTGATCATCTAATGACCGTAAAGTCTTAGTTGCTCTTCTTCCCGCAAGCAAAAAAAACCAAGATTTCTTTGTCTCACCAGCCTTATTTTATTTGCACATTGAAGAGCTCAAAGCTGACCAGCTGGTATTCTGAGACTGCACTGAAAGTAGTTTGTGTTTTTCCTACTGAAAGCTTGTTTTAGATAGTAAGGCTGATGCTTTTCTCTATAAAGCCTAATGGGAGAAGTACTGCAGTGAGCTGCCCTTTGGAAAGCTGGTTCCTGAGGGGTGGAAAGGGAAGGTCTTGTCTTAGGGGAGAGAGAAGGGACAGATTCCTCCTCAAAAATCTCATTTGGTCCTTAGTTTTAGGCTTTAATGGAGCTTTGATATGGTGGTTGCCATACCTGGAGGTGTTCAAGACCAGGCTGGATGGGGCTTGGAGCAACCTGATCCAGTGGAAGATGCCCCTGCCTATGGCAGGGGGGTTGGAAGTGAATGGTCTTTAAGGTCCCTTCCGACCAACACTGTTTTATGGAATTGAAAAAAGTTTAATTGCAGTAAGATATGGAACTGAACAAGTTAAATCTGAATTACTGCAATTTTACTCCTAAAAGCTTTAGTATATGTTGTGAGTCACAGTGTTGTTTGGTTCTTTTCTATGCAGAGTTTACAATTATTTTTTCTCTTTTTGTAGAGGCAGAAAATTCAACAAAGTAAATTAGGCTGATGGTTTTATCAAGCCCAGAAAGGCAAGCCTGGCAGTCCCTTACAGCTATTGATCCCACAGAAGGTGAGAAAGCCCAGTGAAAACACCTCCCTGTTCAGGCGGCAATTTCCTTTAGAGGAAAATTCTTTCCTGATCCCTGCTTTAAAGAAGTGATTTGAGATGAATATAAAGACCATTTGTCATTTTGGTTGTAAGAAATGTTAATGGCTTTACCAGCTTTTTGCATTTTCTACAAATTAAGCTTATATTGTGAATTTTTCTTTTAAGCACAAAGCAGTAAAGAAACACTCTCCTCTAAATGGCAAAGACCAAACTAAGTCACTCATCGATTCACTGCTAATTGTTAAATGTGTTTATTGCATGGGAGAATTGATAACCTGTAATAAGATGTGATGGATTTAGCCAGCTGGATTTCTACAATTTCAGTCTGGTGTGTGTCCAACAGAGACCAAGAGCATTACATGAGTACAAAAAAAAAAAGAAAAAAAGAGAAGAAAAATTACAATAGTGTTGATTCAGCACTGATGCATTTTCTTTTCATGATTATTTCTGTAATAACAAGTGTCTGATAAGTGGGTTAAAGACTGACTGAAGGAGATGGGATTGGAAAAGAATTGCAGTTATGTTTGTTGATGTTCCTCCAGTTAATTTGAAATGGAGGCATGTCATGGAATAATTTAGACTGGCAACACATTTCACGAGACTTCCCTTCTCAAGCTGAAAAAAAGAACATGCTGTCTGTATTAATAAGCACGCAATGTATTTAGATAAGTAAATGGAGTCAGAATGAATACTGCCTAGATGAGAAATGAATGGAGACACAATCCACCGCAGAAGGAGTGTCTGCTTCTTGCAGACTTTGCATCACCCGCTGGAGCAGCCCAGTGTAAAAGTCACCTGTTGCAAAGCCCTGGATGTAAATCCCTGCACTTGCCTGTCTCTCCCATGATGTCCCATCCTTTTCAGCTGAAAGTGTCTGTGCAGCCCTCTGCTTTTAGGACGTGGCCACTGTGCTGCTGCTTAGCCCTCCCTGGCACCAACTTGAACAGCCAAGGAATATGGCTGGAAGGTGCCTGCTCAGAAGTTCAGCTACCCAAACCAGAGAAGCTCCTGTGGGGCAGACTTTCCTGATGTTCCTGATGTTTCAAGGTCTGAGGACAGCGTGGTGGCACCCTCATCTGGTGACCTTTTCTTTGTTTTCCTCTTTCATTCGCAAATTCTCTCCTATCAAAATCCTGCCAAAAAAAGTAAGCCACCTCAAACACTGGGAACACTCACATGATATGTGCAGCTGACCACATCCTCCTCAATGTTTCTTCATCTTGGCGTACGCAGCCTATGAGCTTGCAGACAACAATTCGCCCCTTGCCCAATGGGACTTGTACTCAACCACCATTCCCAAGCACTCTGGTTTAAATTGGGCACGATTTGTGAAAATCTACTACGGTCTCAAAAACCAAAGATGCTCTGATGATGCCTGAATAAGGAATGTATGGTGGTCAAAAACAGTTAATGAGACAAGACCATATTAGCTCTACAGAAATCATAGTGATTAATCATACAAACAGATGAGCACACAAAATAATAGAAAGCAATGGACACCTTCACAAAAGACACAGATATCTTCCTGGAGGAGAATTCGTATGGGATGCAAGATTCCTGAGCTTCATGCATGCCTTTGATCTGTGCATATGCGGTCGGATTAGAAAAGGCATGAAATATATACAGTCACTTCAAATCTCTGGAAAACTTTTCCTTGATCACAAAAGAAGATATGTATTAAGAAGATTTCCTTAAGGAAAATCTCAAAGTTCAGGGTTTTGACAGTGCCCTCAAAAACAATTAGGGTGTGGTAAACCTTGGTTTGCTCTTGAAGTCACCTGTGTGAACTGAAAATGGAAATAGAAACACTACAGCAGCTTCCTGCACATTTTCTCAACCTGGATTTCATTAGTATCTTCCCCGAAGTGGGATTATTTTGCTCATGTATGATGTTCAAATGTGCTCGGGCTTCATTTGGAAGCAGGAAAACACTGCTAATGGAGGCATCCTGTATAACCTAATAGAAAATGATAGTGTTGAACAACTTTTCTTTTTATTTAAACAACCATTAAAATTTAATACATAATCATATCCCACTATGGAATTCTACAAGAGTGTTAAAAATAACCCAACAGGAAGCACAAAAGCACTTAGTAAATTCTACAAGCATTTACAGTAATTTCTGCACAGGAATATTAAATTTCCATGGCGTGCTCAGTCCCAATTCTATCAAGTTCCAAAGAATTTTTCCAAAATGGTCAGTTCTTTCTGTCCAGTTTCGATGAATGAAGAAACAAAGCAGCCTCCTTCTTGTCTGCGATCAACAACGGTGGCTGCAAAACACAGCACCAGACTCTCAGCTGATGAAATTCAGCAAAATTTGTTGCCTTCAAATCTGAGTTCAGGGACTGCAGCTCCTCCTCTGCCTACCACTCACCTCCGTGTAAATCTATGCGTCTCCTCCTTTTGGCTGTCGTTCATCAGCTAGTCGACTTGCAAAGCTATTGTTTTGAAACTTGGTATATTTTAGTAGCTGTAAAATTAGCCGTGTTAGTTCATAACTTACGGGAGAGGTTCCTGAGATGCTATTCCCTTTAACATTTTCTAATGGAGATGGATGGGGTGGCCAGGGACTGAGGTCATTGATGCGTTTGGTTTAGCAGGAGAGGGAGACTTCGCGGTGCTTTCCAGCAGACAGTCTCCAGTCCAGTGACTGTCAGGGTTACACAACTGGATGTCTCCATGGTGCCCTGGAAATCTATTATACAGCCCATCTCTGCTAGAGATGCTCTTTCCGAAATAGACTCTGTCTTTCAAAGAATGACACTTGCTGACTTCCCAGACAAAAAGGCGCAATCGTTTCCGATACAGACCCTGTCTCATCACCCCAAGTTGTGCTGGCCCCGAGGAGCTGCTGTCTAGAGACCGCGCAACAGGGCTGTGAGGATGGGTCATGCTCTCTACAGTCGGTTGCCAAAAATATTTCTGGGAACAAAGACACTCCCTGATTTTTCAGCAACTGAAGTAAATCTTAGGCAAAAAAAATCCAGAGGGAGCTGTTGGCACACATCACGCAGCCATCAGACAGGAATCCTGCTTGCAGATCAGCCAGCTTCTTGACAAGCAGGAGTTTAGAAACCATTTAGCACATGAAAGCTGGCAAATATGTGTGTGTGTGCTTGTGCATGTGTGTGTGTGCATATCTCTGCACATGAGACTTATGCATAGGGAAATGGGGCTGGGCGTATCATTTTCCAAAGCTGAAAATGTGTCACTCAGCCATAATTGCTAAACTGAGAGCAATCAAAATGATTGCTTTAAAGACTGTGATAGGGAGTTCAATGAGGGCTCTTAGAGATACTTACACCCACAGTTGTGGGTTTAATAGGGTGGTTCTGGCTAGTGGTTGAATAGATGCAACTGCACAGAACTGGTGAATGTCAGTATATTCTTTTGAAAACTTCACTTAGTAACATACCGTCTTTGCAGACTGCAAAATTACCAGGAGATGAGGGTGCCTTTTGGATACTGAAGTGTAAACAGATGCTCCCCTGCAATTAAGTCTAGAGGAATTGCACATTTTCATTGATTTTGCACTTGCTAGTACAGTTCCTCTAAATTACTCCCAGACAGTAACTTCACAGGTTTGAGAGCCCAGAGCTGAAGCAGGAAGTGTTTTCAGCACAGTTGTTCGTTATTTTGCAAACATCCTTGGGACAGGCTGCTTGCTCTCAGTTACTTTGTGAACCACCAGCATGAGCGATGCCACTTGAATACCACTGAGCCAAGAAATAAACTCCTAAAGCTAAGCACAAACAGAGATCAAAGGCATTTGGGGGAATCTACTGTCATCATTTGTGTATCTTCAGCAACTGCTCAGCTCTTCCTGGTGAGTGATCAGTGTCCATGTGATGCCAACCGCTATGAAAGGGATTGGTGTTCGGGGAATTATGGCAGAGTGATTTCAAGGAAGCTTTGATTTTCACTGTTGTATTGACTTGCCTGCTAAGTGCGTGATGAACTTTGGTTTTCTCAGATAAGTTTTCTGTTTGCTACTTCCTCTTACCTTTAAGCTACACAGTGTGCTACACAATTTTCTTGGTTTGCATTTAGCTCTGACTTCATGATAGAAGAAGCTTCATATCAACAGCCCAGATATAAAAAAAAGTGAGCTCTCTTTGAGCTAGTCACAAACTAAGAACACATCCCTTGACAAGGCAGCAATATCTCCTCTCAGATCCAATTCCTTAGAAAGCATCTCCTTATTTTCCAGATGCAACTTGCGCTTCTGAAAATCGGATTTCTCTTTTAAGTGCCTGGTTCACAGCTCAGACCACAGAGGATGGAGGTAGGCACAGGAAAGTGAATTCCCCTGGTAGCTGTGTTTACAAAGGGAGTGCCTGTCCTCTGCCTCACGGTGACCCTGCCATGCAGACACCTCTCCAGTCACACCCACAGCGTGGCTCATGCACATTCCTCCCCGGTCTGCCTTGTATCTATTATTGCTTCTCCTGTCTCTGAAAGAGATGTGGCAGTGCTATTGAGAAACTCATTAACGTAAAGTAGTGCAGTGCCATTTGATGAGATGGCTTTGGTTCCACGTTTGGAGCAGCAGCATCCTCTTCCTCTGCGAGCTGCAGGTGCCTGCACGCTGTCCTGCACATGGGGTGTCACCTCCTCACAGAACTGTATCTCCATCTCATGAGTCCTTCTTTTACCATCATTTTACCATCCCACACATACAACAACAGGCTTCAAGCCCCTCAGAGAGTACTTTCTCCAACGCACAGGAAGAATGGTGTAGCAAATGAAAGTGATAGCTTGTGTTTTGATTTTCTACTCTCCATAAAAGTCTGTTCCATCTTGGAAGAAGAAGCAAAGTAGTTGGGAATCCAATCACATCCCTTGGAAATCTCCCAGGTGACTCCAGAAAAGTATCAAATCTCCATAATGCAATAAAGCAGGCAAATGAAAAAAGATTCTGTAATTGAGGTGAAGTCCAAATTTCTTCCATGTTGATGGGAAAAGTCACTGGCGTCTAATCAAGAGCATGTTCTGTGCTGACCAAATAAGTAATGCACAGTATGAGAAGCTGAGCAGTTTCGGAAAGATTGTACAGTGGGAGAATAAAAGGCTAAACTGATAATCCTATCAGGGAAATATAACTTAATCTGGAGCTACATACAAAAGATCAAATCCAAATTGTAGCAAATTCACTGAATTCACTATCTGCTTCTCCTGCTGACAGAGGAATTGGCTGTCCAATGTTTTGTTCATACACAGTGAGGGGTTGTGTCTAATTATCTGCATTATATGTGAAGTGCATTGTTTTTCTTAGAAGAGAACATTTCTTTCTCCTCCCCCCTTCACCTTCCGATTAATCCTCATAAGAGGATTCTTGTCCTGCCCTTGGCAGAGTCAGGTTTGCCACATTGCCCTTAACAGGAAAAGGACCTTCCACACAATTCGTATCTGCATGCTGGTGCTTAGCAGGAGCTCCTCGCACAAAGCTCCTCCAACTCACCAGTGAATTTCTTTGCTGCTGTTTCTCCTAGAGACTCCTCATGGTCTGTTAATGGCACATGCATAGGAATTAAGACTTTTGAGTGCTGAATTCTAATATGCACCATTATGCTGACTCTGAGCTGCGAGCTGACTGAGCCACCAGCACCTCACAGACTGCAGGGGCCAGTCTGCCTGCGGGGCAGAAGCAGCCTGGTAGCATCTCATCCCGTGGCACTGAGCATACAGATGCTCGAATAACATGGTTTTACTTTAGCAGATAAAAAAAAGCATGCCTCAGATAGCCTTGGGAGGAGCAGTTCCACCAATCCTGGCTTGAAGTTTTATCATGTCTATGAAGAATATAACCAACAACATAGATGATTATCCAATCAAGCCCACAGGCACACACAGCAAATAAAAAACCCCCATTCATTCACTTGCCTTTGCTGTCACTGAAGGAAGCTCACTAACTCTCCGCAGGAAACAGAGATGTTTTACAGGAGTGAGGATGCTGGCACTGGATTCACTCTTTCTTTTGCCAAGGATGCACGTCGCTATCCGGTGCGATTCCCTCCAGCTGCCCCGGTCTGGAAGCTGCAGCCCAGAAAGTGAAGCAAAGAAGCATTTGAAGGATATGAAAGGGTGCACAAGGAGCTCGCTAGAGAGCACAGCACCAGCCACTGAGGAACTGATAATGCTATGTTCTTTCACTACCAAACAGCTTCATCACCTCTGTGCTGTCCAAGCCCGGCTGTTGGTACATTCCTGGGCAGAACCATCCTCCATCCATGCCAGTGAAGTCAATGCCCTCGGTTCGCACACATCACCCTGTGTCATTCATGGGTCTGTGCCAAAACCTGACCCAACTCTCCCTGCTCACAGACACACACAAATCAATGGGATAAATCTGCTGAATTAATTAATGCCTTGAGCTGCCACATCAGAAAGCAACACGCTAATGAGACCACGGTGAGCCTACGCTAACCAGAGGGGTTCATTAGGCTACCAGCTAAAATACCATGTGATAGCAAGTAAAACTTATTAGTACCTCTGCCATGAAGTCATCAGGCAGTGAATAATTGGAGGGGTAAGTATAACAGAAACCCATAGGTGGGTTAATTTTATTTTTACTTCCTTTGAAAAGAATTCTTTCTTTAAAGGGGCTCTGCATGACTTTTTTGCAGGAGGAGCATAGTTTTGACTCGCACCCAAACAAGCCAGGAGCCCCAGTTCCAGCAGAGGTGAGGATGCTGGGCAAGGGGATGGCAACTGGAGAGAAAACACCAACTGCAGATATGGGTAGAGGACATGGGTGCTACGACAAAGTAGAGGCTTCCTAAAGGGACTAATATGAATAAGCTGGCCCTGAGCTGCTCATGTCCTACGGATGCTGGCAACCTGTCTTCCCATTCAGCAGTAAAAGTTATAAACAACTTGCATCAGGGGAATCCATAGGTATAAAGACAAAGCTTAGCAAAAGATAAAAGAAAGAGACTCATGCTTGGTACAATGGTACATGATGTTCTGTGAGCCCTGACTCTCCTCTGCAGCTTTCAAACTCCCCTGTGGCACTGGATCTGCCTTTAAAGCCACTGGCAAAGCATCTGCTGCCCCGGCGGTGCCGTAAGTATCAAGGAAGGACAAATAAAAACAGGCTTGAGTCACTGTGGGGTTTGAGGCCACCTAGTTAAAATAAGCTGAAGCACCACTCAGCTCTCTGTTCAACAGAAGCCGTTCTTGGAAATGAATGGAGGAAAATAAAGTGAGTGTTCATTTGCGTAGGATGTAGCTGGGCGGCTTTTCAAGGCAAAAACATTTAGATCCCAGGCTTTGTAACAGCAGCTATGAAGTTACCTCTTTGCTCTGAGGCTCTGTACATCTGTAAGACATTGGTGGTTGCAGTAGCGGGGCCACATCTCACCCTGTGATACTGGAAAGGTCATCAGTGGGCTGCAGGGACACAATACCTGTGACTGCATGCCAGCAGGATGCAGTGTGGTTTTAAAGCAATGCAAGCAGCCAGAGGTTGGTGGCTGCCTGGATGGGACAGGAAAATGCTTTGAGCACACAGAGCCGAGCAAAGCTCCCAAACAGTCCTGAACTGCTGTAAACTGCCTGCAAATTCCTTAGCTTTCAGGAGAGAGCAGCACAGTACCCAGCTGGTCCTCCAGTCGGTGACATGCAAACCTACCAGCCCTTAAGAGAAAAGATTTTCACAGACATCTATTCAAACTTTTATCATTCCATCATCAGGCTGCTAAATCTCTCCCATGCCCTGAACTAATGTGGCCTTCTTCAAACTACTTCAAGGCCAAGTGACAAGTGCAATAAGCACAGAACAAACCTTTTCCACTGGAGAACTCCTTGCTCTTTTGCGTTCTCCTTGTACAAGTGAATGTGGCACTTGAAGAAACTGTGAGGAGCTCTCTGCCCACTGACACCACAGGCTATCCTGCTTAGCACATGTAATTTGTTAATGGGGTAATGTAAGCATGATTGGCTGCAGATGTCACAGCGGATTTAAGCACTGGGTCTGCATCAGAATTCCTTTAATGTTGCTAATACAGTAAACTGATTGATTAATTGGCCCGCAAACCATCTGACTTCCTGCTTTTGTGGCAGCATGTGCTGGGATATCAAGTCACTTGACAGTGAGTAGAGAAAGAAATATGTGAGATGCCATGCATACCACAGGCAGCAGATTCATTTTTTGACCAGCAAAATAAACACTTCAGGTCCGACCGAAAGATGTCTTGTTTGGAAATTGCTGCAGTAATTAAATGCAGGAAAAGCAAAAAAAGAAAAAAAACAGCTGCCACCTCCTTGCTCAACCGCTCACAAGTTTGGGGGCTGGGGAGGTCAGGCGGGGCAGGCCAGGCTTTTGGAAAACTTCAGCAGGTCTGAGGTCAAGTGTGCAGTACCAGAAACTGCAGCCAGATTCTCAGTCATGCTCAGCCTCCTTGTCTTGCTCACTTGTAGAAAAAAATATCAGCCCTCCAAGCACTTGTTCAGCACAGCAGCTTCGCATCGGTGCTGCTGGGAAGAGTCTTTGTCCATGTCTTCTGCACAGTGGCATTTACTGGCGGGTCCCTGGCAAGGCAGCAGCTTGTTTAAATAAAGATATTTGCTCAGAGGAAGCTTATTAATTCTCACTCAGTGTCAGGAGCAGTGGAGAAACGGCATGACAAAGAAGTTCAAACGCTGGGGAAATACAGTCAGCCTATAAACAGGAAGCTAAAAAGTAAAGAAATCCTAAATCCCAAGGCATGTCCTGCCCTTAACCACCACTTGCTCAGCTGCCATTGCCTTGCTGCATTTTCCTTACTGGAGGCATCTGAGTTGCTTGTCCTTAGGTTTGCCCTTTGTCCCAGGTAGCAGGTAGACTCTCAGGTAGCTGCATTGAAAGCAGCATCTTTGATGGCAGAACTTTTTAGATCTCTGGCTCCGTGCTGTATAAAGCTTGTATATCACGCTTCAGAGTTCAGTATTTCTGTGGCAGTTGCATGCCAGGCTGTGCAGGTGCATGGAGGAAAGCACAGCACTTAAGGCTTGAATGAGCCAGCACTTGCTCCCAGGGCCACTGAGAGTGATGGACCCTGTTCTGCACACAGTTTTTGTCCCAGAACATTGTGGTGCATGGCAGTGACTGTTCATGCCCTCTGCTGGCTGGATTCCTATGAGTTTGATGGATTTTGTGCAGCAATATTTTTCAGGAACAAATGCATTTAATTCAGCCCTGCTCAAGGACTGGGGTTTTAGAAAAGCAGGGTGAATGTTTCAAGGAAAGATGCAAGCCAGGCTTATAAGATTTCTAGCAGATTTGCACATACATTGCATTTTTCTGAAGATGTCCTATGCTAGCTGAAATTCATCGGATAGGCTTGAGCACCAAACCAGGGGAGCAGGAGAAGACAGGGGCCGGACTCCAGCTGAGGGACAGCTGTGGACCAGCAAATCAGGATGGTGTTTGAAAATGGGATGGGATCATGTGTTGGTAATGCTCAAGCGCCAAACTCAGAGCAGAAGAAGGGGATCGGATAAACAGGGTGTGCAAAAACATGAGAGCCTGATCCTATGGGAAGCTGCACCTGGAGACCTTGAGGTGAGTTACAGGAGGTGAGCTACAGGAGGTGAGCTACAGGAAAAACCTGGACCTTGATGGTAAAAAGACCTCTACAAAGCCATCTTACACTCATTGTGGCAAAACCATGAACTGCTCAAGAACACTCTGCCATTCCTGTTTGTGCAGGCTCAAACCTCTGTGTTTGAACTCATATAACTACCTCCATGTAAAATCATGGCCTGATATGACCAGGCATTCCTTTGCAGGTGAGTTGAGAAAGGCTGTTTGTCCAAGGTCTTCAGAGATGGTTGTCAGACCATGACTTGATCTTGCAGCCCCCATTGAGGACCTTCCACCTGACTGGACATTGCATCTCTCCCAATCATTTCACTTTGACTGAACCCAAGTGAGTGTAGTTGGACTAAGACCCAGGAACAATTTTTTGAGCAGTTTAGCTGCATCTGCCAAGCAGTCGGGCATGTCCCTGCGTGGTTGCAGGAAGACCCAGGGTGGCAGTGGCAGGACAACTGCTTGTGGAGGAGCCAAGGGACTGAGTCATGCACGCTGAGCCCATGCCAGCACCGCCAGCTCCCGCTGACTTCAGCGGCTGAGAGAGTTCTCGGTGTTTCTCCCTCTTCCTTTTCAGCACAGGAATCGTTACTCATTCCATACACAATGCCAGATACGTTTCATTGTGGAATGGGTAATGACATGGAGCGGCTGGGCATGGGAATGTAATTGATTGGAACTCTGGATTTCCTACATGGCTTCAAATTATAACAATCCAAGTTATTAAGATTTTGGCACCAGGACCAGTTTGGAGGACAATTATGTGCTATGATCTAATTTTTTGGATCTGCACATAGTGCCAAATCTCTACGGCTTTCCTGTCTCCCTCGAGAGCAGTTCAAGCTGCAGGTTCCTTAACTCTCTCTTCCCCCAGCTAATTATGACTTTTTCTCTTTGTTCCATTTTTCTTTTGAGTATTTTGGGAAAGCCTTTCTCCAAACTGAGAAGAAGCCAGGCTTTTCTTCTAAGGTCCTTATCACTGCAGACCATGGGGAAGAACAAATTCAAGAAGGACAGGGTTGGCATCTTTTAAATTTCATGCACCGTTTAATTCTAAAAGTTGATGCTTCTGCAGGTTTAATAACTGATGCCTCTGTCAGGAGTTTATGGATTCACACACACAACCCCCCCGTACCCCCCACCCCTTCCCACACACTTTATCACTAATGATAGAAAAGACATTTTCCTAAGTCCTTATAAGAAAAAAATAAATATGTAAGTCAGGAGAAATGCTACATCCTAGGGATAATGTCCCCTGTGAAAGAAGTCCTTGTGAAGTTTCTTTAGACATGTGGAGAAGTCCTTCAGAGGGGACAATGAAGCTTCACTGGTTTTCTGCACACTGTTCTGGACTTCTGATGCCACCACACCTCCCTTCTGTCTGAGATTCCTTAAGATGAAGCAAGTTAAATCCCTAATGGTGGCTGCTGCAGTTGCACGTATTTGGCTCTGTGTAAATACCTCAGCAAATACAAAGCACGACCTGAAGTGCACAAGGGAAATATTCCTTTTATATCCCTGAAATGAGCAGCAAACATTCTTTCTTTCAGGCTGTGCTCATAGTCAATAATTCACGCTCTTTCAGCTAAAAATTGCTCTGGATATTAACTCCGCTGTGATTCACTCCTTCACACAAAATTTAATTCTTCGGAAAGGCTGTTTCACTTTCTATGACTAATTGGAGGCTTTGTGTTTACCTGCATCAGAGAATCTCAGCAGCAGCTGAGTGACAAGAGGTGGAGGAGTCACAGTTCTAAGCTGCATGTGACATTGTTAGGAGCAGTCAGTAATGATGGGGCAGCACTACCCAGAGACACTAGGAAGCTGCACACCTGAGTCTAAAGGAAAATAAAACTCAAATACAGCTTGCACTCAGAAGGTTTCCTCTTGGTATTCAGTACGGGCTGGCATTGCTGTAACACCCTCATGTTTCAGTTTTCAGCTTATAACGTGTAGGATGGCCCCATTTTGGGGATCATTGAAGCTGATTATTTCATACTGAATCACAGACTTTTAATGTCTACAGGAATCAAAAATGATTTAAAGGTCCATCAGCAGAGTCCTAAAGGCTTGGAGGTCTCTAGGCAGTCTGTGATCCGTTCACTAAAGATTGAGTTGCAAATACATGGATTAAACAGCTCTGCCTTATTTCTCCACAAAGCAGGTGTCCTGTAATTTAAAACAAAATTAGGCTTTGATTTTGGGCATGTCAGTTTGGGGAGACTTCACTTCATTTTGCCTAGAAATCCCCAGTTTCTAGGAGAAATGGTCCCTTTACAAGTCTCTCCATCCCTGCATGGTTGAGAAGAACTTTCCCCCTGAGCAGCAGCTTTGCCCCACATCCATCAGCAGCCTCAGCCCTTGCTCCGGGGCACTGTGGTACCCACAGCCGAAACACAGCAGCGTTGAGACAGCACCTGCCTGTATCGCCTGAGCTTGCTCTAGTAAATTTATTCTCATTTCCTAATAAACCAAACCATCCCTCTCAGGCTTGCTTCTAGAAAAAAACAAAGAAGAAATCAATCAAATAATAAAAACATGCTAAAATAAACAACACACACTGAAAATCCGTTTTCCCTTGTTTTCCTTAGTAGGAAGTCAGCAGCCTCGGTGGGGCTTTGATGTGGGGATACACATTTGATGTCAGCACTGCTGACAGACAGGCCTCAAAAGGCTGTGAAGGAGAGTTTGAGTTCACACAAACACTTACACATTCACGTACTTCTCTACAGGAGCATCTGAGTGCTCCCAGTCGCCCGAGTCTGCAAAAACTAGACCCCGCGGTCTCGTGGGGACAGGTTTCCTCAGGCACCTGCTCGAGCTCCTGCCACAAACTTTTAAGTGCAAGGTTTATTTTTTGTTCACTTTGGTTTGTGTTCTGGTGAAGAATAAAAAGCAAAGTGTCAAGAAACTAAACAGAAGCCCTCCTCCCCTCCAAGGCTTGGTAGATGCTTGGGGAAAGGTTTGATTTTGCTGTGGATTATTCTGAACCTCTGTGAAAACTCAGGTGAGCCCAGGAGCCTGCTCAGGCTTTTTAAAGCTTCTGATCTCCTGAGAAGAGTTGCAGCCACTCCCAGGAAGTATCACACAGTCATCCACAGTGACATTCAAAGCACTGAGAAAAAAGCTCTGGTTTTTTTTTTTAACTGAATGCTTGAGGCTGCACAGACCCTGTGCTTTGCTTGTTACACTGGTTAACAAGGTGCCACTCAGCCTTGCTGAAAATCCTTTTCTAATAGTCATCATCCATCTAAAGCAACTCAAGTAAGGAGGATTTATTTCTTCTCGCAAGTAGCAAGTGATGGGAGAAGAGGAAATAACCTCAAGTTGCACCAGGGGAGGTTTAGATTAGATATTAGGAAAATTTTTTTCCCTGAAAGGGTTTTCAGGCACTGGAATGGGTTATCTAGGGATGTGGTTGAGTCACCATCCCTGGAAGTGTTTAAAGGACAGGTAGACAAGGTGTTCAGGGGTATGGTTTAGTAGTGGACAGGAACGGTTGGACTCAATGATCTCAAAGGTCTTTTCCAGCCAAACGATTCTATGATTCTATGATTTTTTTATTCTCCTGGAGTTTCAGGAGTCCTGTTACACAGCCCTGTAATTGCCGGTCTCTCGGTCACCTACTCCATGCTAATTGCAAATGGCCAAGTTCTCAAAACTCTATCAAAACATAAAAAAAATTCATTAAGACCCCTTAACATCAGATAAGCAGGACTCTTTACCTAAAGACATAAAGTGAAGCTTTTCTGCCTAGGCTGGAACCAACCAAAGTCCTGGGACTTCTAAAACAACAGCCACTTGTACCAAGCTGTTGCTTGACCACAGGGCTGGTTTCTGTTGACACCAGATGGTTTTCATATAACTCAACATTTTTGTTCTGAAATAATAACATTGCCAATTGTGAATGAATTAAGTTGTCTCAGCCCTCACTTTCCCACCAATTATAGTGAATTATGAATGACTCTTGAATAAGAGAATCTCCCTTATAGTTACTGGTGCTAGAAGATATATTTGCCTTGTGGTTTACTCTATATTATTTGACTGATTTATAGATCCATAACTTATGGAATTAGAGGTGATTTTTTTTTCAGAGCTGTAACTCATAGTGGTTTCTGTTTTTTTCTTTGAAATCCTGTGGAAAATGAAGATGATAGATTGTCCCTCCATATGTTTTCAGCCCTCTAATAACAAGTTGAATCTCACTTGCAGCTTTCTAGCCTGGATCCTCACCCTATATTAACTCACCATTCCAAACACACCCCATCTAAGCTGAAATGGACTTTAAATTTTCTAAAATATTGATCAACCTTTACCCCTGCAGAGATCCAATATGAGGCTCAGGAACTTCTTAATAAAATAAGGCATATGGTGACTTTCTCCATTGAAAGCCAAACCCCTAGAAACAGGTATTATATGAAGAACAGTTTATCAGAGTATTATTAGCAATAATCATCTTGCTATGAATGCTACATTGCTGTTGCTAAAACAGAGGCTTTGGTCAAATTTATTTGAGACACAGAAAAAACTCTACATTTACTTCTGCTTAAATAGATCTGACACAATTCCTAAATGATGGAAAATTTTAAAACTATTGTGTTACAACATTGCTATGTCTGACCCGGAGTGGAAACGTCGGAGTCAGGATGCCTCCTCCTACAAAGGCGTAGGTTTCTCACCAGTCCTACTGAAATTTATGGGGTCTCCATGGTTGAGTTGAGTTTAGAGGATTAATTTAGCAAGACAAAGATGCCAGCTCTCCTACACTTATCTGAACCTAAGGCAGACTCTCAAATTTCTCCAGAACAAATCTGTACTTGGAGTTGTTGACAAGATTAAAAAAGAAAAGCATCCTTGTACTTCAGAAGTTATTCTGGGATTGAAAAAGTCCCAGATATTTAGAAATTTTGAAAAAGTTCACTGAAGAAAACAGGTTCTTTGGCTTCCTCTTCTAAAGGCTCTAATCTACTGGAGTACACGGCTGTGTGACATTTTGTGGCTGTTGGACTGGAGTTCAGTCAGATTATTATTTTTTTTTAAGCTATTTTTTTTTGAGCAATATCTAATAAAATGAAAACCTGTCAGTAAAGATACCTCTGCCTGGTCCACCTGCAAATGATGTCATGGAATTTTTCAGCTCCCTATGTGCTGGCCAGCCAAATGACTCCTTAGAAAAACTGGAGAAGGAAGTATTTGTTGTGAAATAACACAAAAGGAATATTTAATAGGTCAGGCTTGCAGACAAGCTGGGCCAGTTGGGGTCAGTTCAGCCTCCCAGGGCATGAGGCATTAGTATTATTTTCCATGGGCTGAGTGCAAGAGAAAATTGGCTCTGGGTGTTCCTCCAGTACCTGTGCTGCCTGCAATGATTTTTTCAAATCCCAGTATGAAACAGCATTTGCTGTTGGAGCTCTTCAAACTGGATTATGAAAAATCAGTGGCATTCTGCCTCTATTCTTCCATTAGTTCCATTCTCTGGATCACATTTTCCTTGACCCAACAGTTATCTCTTTGCTCAGGCCTCCCTGTGCTCTAACAGACGCCCCATAAATCAATGCTCACTGCTGGCATTGTGTTGCCACCCTTTGAAGGTGTTGAGCACTATCTGTGCGAAGCTCGATACATACTGGAGATCCCTGTGGAACTCAGACCCTGTGACTTTACAAACACCCCGAAGGGATGGGACAAGCTCTGCTCCTTGGGGTTCTCCAGATTCTGTGCTTGCCTACCAGCTGGGGCCCCGACTGTGGCTGGGATACAAGTATGGAGTCCAGTTCACTCCTGGCTCCCTGACATATGTGGAGAGCAAAGAGATGCACTTCCAGAGCACTCATCCAACCTCAAAAAAACTACGTCAGGATGGGTGGCAACATCCTGTGGAGGTGCAGAGTGGTGGCAAGGGAATGAGACCCACCACACTGCCTAGTGCAGACACTGGGCACTGACATTTGTTCCTGCTAAGCATCCCCTTGCCCATGTCCTACCACCGGTTTGTTAAGGTGGCACCAAGAGCCTGAACCATCACTGCTTTTGCATGAGGAGGGGAAGGTACGGCCAGGAGAGACACTGGTGGGTTGTGGTTCATGAGGACTTGTAAGTCTGTCCATGATGGCACCATCACCTTTAATGCTACAAATTATTAATGGGGTCCTAGAGTCCATGAGGACTTCTGGAAAGATGCCACACAGCCACTTTACATTTCTCAGGCTCGCATTCTCCTGCCATCTGCACGCGATTATTGCAAAGCTCAAAGTCCACTGGCTCCTGAATAACATCATCCAGTTATCCCAGTAGGCTAATTCGATGCAGTGTGTGCTCGGGAAGGAGGAGGAATGCTGTTATTATTCATCTCATGAACGAAAGGTGCTCAACTCTGGTTTGTTTTAATGGTGCAGTAACCACAGGCTAATATTATTAACTGGTCCTCAGCAGCACGCCAAAAATCCAGTCCTGTTGTGAGGGGAAAAAAGGAATAAAGTACTTGAGAATCCAATATCTTTGGTGCTAATTTTAGGCATGTATGCTGGCACAGGGAGCTTGTTTCATCCACTCAAGTCTGGTGCTGTGCCACAGAGTCAGATTTACAGACTATTAGTGTCTCAAATAGCACTTCATGTGCAAGAAGCAAGGGGAAAAACACTGGGTCCCTCAACTTTTTGGGGTTTGAGCCGAGTTATGCAAATAAAGTTACTTTAACTGTGCAGTTATTTACAGGTTGGCTCATAAAATCTTAGTGACAGATTTAAATGAATTAATTTTTCTGACTATCATTTGCTGTCTTCCCCCTCTAGCTATTACATGCAATTACAGGAAATCTTAGTATATTACATCTTCAAAAAGGCACAATGAAAAGCAATAGCAAAGATATTCATTTCTTCCTTCTTTAGTGTTTTTCTTGGATGGGAAGAAAGGGTGCGGCGGAGCTTTTCCTTGCAGCACCTCTGAGCTCTGCTCCCATCACCCAGCACAGACACCCCAAGCACTCCTCTCCTCAGTACAGCAAGATCTGGCAACCCTGCAACAATTACTTAGTGCTTTTTTGGCCTTTGAAACTGCTTTTAATGATTATGTGAGACACTCACAGTAAGCAGTCTTAACATGGCCTGTTTTTTTAAGCGTTAAATGAATATAAATGTAAGTCTTTTGAATCTGTGTGTTTGCTTGGACCCCATGGAGCAAGAAAGTTGTTGACAGCAATGTTTACATCTAAGCAGTAAAGCTCAGAAGCCCAAGCTTCATTTTGATTCCATCACTAATCCAGGAGAAGGAAAGGTACAGCCATACCTGCCAACAACTCCTAAACCAACGTGTGCCCACAGGGAAAAGAAAACAGCTGGAATTTGCCATAATCAACTTAAAATACCACCAAGAACATCTTCATCCCAACCAGAGCATCTCTTCTTCCTCCATGAAGCCATCCACTGCCTCCAGTGGATCTGCCTCTTAGCCCGTGATGCAGCTTGCACGGCACCTTTTGCAGCTATTTCAGCTTTAACAACATTTTCCAGTGTGTCAGAAGAAAAGCTAAATATCACTTAAGGCAAAAGAATACTTCTCTGAAAGGACAGCTGAAACAGAGATACCTACTCTTTTCCCCCCTAAAGATCCACCACCTGCTTTTATATTTATATTAGCTGGTTATAGAAAGAACATATAAAGATAGATTAGGAGAGAAAGAAAAATTACAAAGATGGTGGACAATTGGATAATATTAGGGAGAAAGAAAAACACTGCTATTTTGATTGCCTTTAAGGAAAGAAATTTGGTTCTTAAATGGAAAAAAAAATTCCACTGGAACCTGGGCAGAAAGTCAGAATTAAATAGATATAATTTGAGGCACAATCCCAAGTGAAGGCTTACATTACTGATCCTTTTTTTTCTAAATGATCCTTCTTTTAATTTTATGTACTGTCCGGAAAACCTCTTAAATACATAAATACTGCTGGAAGTTAAACTGTTATAAAAAGAATCTTGTTTTGTTTTTCTTTTCTCACAGAGGCAGCCACATGATAATGGCTTGGTCTATGAAAGCAACATAATGAAGTTTACCTGCAAAGGAGATCTTATCACTTAAATTGATTGTGAAAAACTCGCAAACTACATCAAATTACAAGGCACTGGCATAGATAAGTATAAAGGGAACTTGATGTAAATCAAAATTGGGTCCAATTCCTCATCTCTATTAGTGAGTTTGGGGCTATGGATGTGTGCACAGGAGAAAACTTCTAAACATGATTCACATGGTTCCATCACCTCCAGTCATCACAGCCATCACGTTGGCATCCTCCTTGCAGTTTTGTGTATTTTTACTATCATATAAACTGCATTGAAGCGTAGTGAAATCACTGTCCCCAAATCCTCATAACCCTCAAAGTACATACAACCAGAAAGTTTTAAGCACCTTTGCTTATAAATTCTTCCTAGAGAAAAATAAATCACTTGTTTGATGAAACTTTATCTTTTAGACATCAGCACAGACATGCCCGCGACATGAAATGCCAGAAATGATTTAAGGGTTAAGCACAGGAAGTCAGACTAAAAATTTGACTTAATTAAATCACAGATTTAAACTTTTTTTTTCCGATCTGCAGATGAAGGCTGAGTTACCGCCAAGTGACATGTGTTGTGTTTTGCTGATGAACATGACATATTTCAGGTATCTCAGAAGTTTCCGAGCTCAGTTGAGACATTTGTCTCATCCCCTGCAGAGGCTGTTTTGCAAGGCTCTGCTTTCCCAATTAGTTGCCCGGTCATGAATCTTGGCAACACTACCATGAGCACCAGAGAATGATCCCACTCTCCTAAGAAAATACCTGGCCTATGAAAAAAAAAATATATATTACCCCGTATCACCAGAACAAATGGATCTGAAAAGTCCTCAGAAGATTGCAGCAACCATAAGAAAGTAATCTCCTTATCCCTTACAGATACAGGTGTAGCCATCCTAGTGGGCCCTAACAGCTTTGCTGAAAGCTGCTGCTAGCTAGGAAAAGTCCTTAGGGATTTAAAAATCCCAGCCATACACACCCATGCAGAAAAATGGCTCTTATCTATGGCAATGCCCCTCCTTTCCTGTTTGAGGGACATTAACCATGGGGAGATGGAGAAGGACTGCAATGCGGGGCACATTTGCTGCAAGTTATATTTTTCTTCTTTTCAGTTGTTCCCTGCAAGTACCCCAAAATAAACAGATTTTCCTTAAATCAGGCCATTATGGTAATAATCCTATATTAATTTAGTTTTATATTCTGAGAATTTATAAGCCATAACAACAACATAAACAACAGAGCTAATAACAACTCAACCCATTACTGAAATGGGGCCAGCATGGGAGTGAGCACCTTGGAGCTTTTTCCATGGGAAATTGGTAGGGGAATTTAGAGAAAGAAACTGTAAACGCACCCAGCTGATACAGATGTAAAAGTCCTTTGCATCCCTTGAGCTTTGTTTTCACACATATTTTCTTAGAAGATCAGGCTGAAGAGGCCAAGAGCAAACATTATGCACAGCCCTGTACTTGTACTGCATGTTTCAGGTACCTGAACATCCCACAGGATGCAGCACAGTGATGCTGAATCTTTATGAATATTAAGGTCTTTAATAAGACCATTGGAAATGAATAAATGCTGGTCCAAATCCAAATGGAAATCTTAAATTAGGTAGAAAATATAAGCAGTGGTTTAGGTGTTTTGGAAGCATGGATGTGCAGCAGTGAAATGCGATCCCTCTGCAGATGCTAACCTTGCAGGGGCTTATTCGTTCTGCAACACCTTCTCAGCCCTGTATGGTTACAATTTCGTTTGCATTTTTTTAACCTAAAAAAGGGTAAAGTGAGAAAACAGAAGGAAAAAAAAAAGTGATTTTTAAATCAACTGTCATTTCTGGCAAGGCTGAGGATCCCAGCAAGGTATTTGTTTATTATCAGGTATTTCCTCAGGATCAAATCCAGAGGAGAGAAGTCTGGTACTAGTTAAAGTCTGTTTAAAATCCTTCTTGAAAAGAGATTTATGCGAGGAAATTACCTAACCTCAGGACAGAGGCTTAGTCAGCGGCAGCGTGGCTCTGCTGCGCGCATTGTTGGTTGCAGCACGGGGTTTTTTTTAGCCCTGCTGAAGTCGCACAGTGAGAACAGCAGCAGATTTTCGCTCACATAACGGGATCAAAGCTCCCAATTGTTTCGAAGGAAATGACCCAGCAGGAGGAGTGTGTCCCATGTTGGCTTTTTACTCCCAGCCTCCATGAACACCACTCAGCCGCTCCCCGTAAACCAAGCTGGGAGGCACAGGGGGACCCCAGTTTGGGTGAGGGGTACATGAGCATCTTGCCCCAGCAGCCCTGCTGCTGCAGGGCACTCACTCCCTTCCTTAGTGAAACGGCACCTTCTAAATCCCATCTCCCTCCAGTCCACCTGCTTGTGAGCTGGGGCTATGCAAAGATTCCCACCTCACTGGGGTGTTTTCCCAGTCCTTGGCCACGTTTCCCTCTCCAGTGGGAGAAGGGGTCACGCAACCTCCTGGGCTCATAGTGATGATGCTCAGGATTGCAGTTGCGTGCTGCTCGGGAGGAACAGCACGAGAGAACTTGCTCTGACAGACCCAGCTGCTCTCACATCCCAGCAGGTCATGACTGATGCATGGGTGGATGCCCCGAGGAAGTAGATGCATCCAGTGCCACTCAGCACCAAACAGGAGCAGCGGGTACGTGCTATGACCCATCTAGGCAATAGATTTAAAGCACAAAGGATGGAAAAGACCTATGAGTTCATCCCTGCCGCTTCCCTGCCAACAGCGAGTCGGATGCATTTAATTGTCTCATGATGGGACTTCCACTGTTTTTTTGGGAAAAAAAAAAAATTCCCATACATAGCTCACCTCAAGGACACTTCAACCCACGGTCAGGGCAAGCAGCTACAAAGCACATGACCAGGGTTGAAATGAGGTTTTGGAGGCAAAACACCGACTGAGCAGGTTGTCATATTATTTTTTCGAGGTCACCACTAAAGTATCTGGCAAGCTTATCTTACGGCTGGGAAATTTTACTGTACTTGCAGAAAACGACCAATATTTTTTATTCTGGTGCCCGACTCCTTGCTGTTTGTGTTGATTTAACTTCACTGACCCTAAAAAGTGAAACTAGAGTAGCGTGGTGTTGAACTGGATCCCGATATGGGTATGAATTATGTGTGTAATACAGTAAATTATTGTGAAACAAACATTCAGCAAGCATCCTGTATGGAAACTCTTTCTTCTTTCATCTCCATTGATCATTGACGTCTCTGCTGACAGAACGTGGTTATGCCGGCAGCCTATGATCACTTAGAAATGTCTCAGAAATATGTCTCCATGCAGTTAAGGTTTTCCACTGCTAAGAAATATCTTAATGCTAAAGGTTTGTTTACAAGGGGTGGCTGTTTCCACTTGCTGGAGCATTTAAAAAGTTGTTTTTTCCAACCACTAAGTAGATCTAAACATTAAGTGTTTCTTAAGTTGAGTTTCCAGCTCCTAGACTGCTATAAACATTAACTTTCATTGGTTTAAAGCAAAATAAACCAAAAAAATTGCTGCTTTCACCTAGCCTCTCATAATGTCAAAAAAAAAAAGAGAGCATTTTTAAAGATGCTTTATATTTAAAGGGCTCGTTGTGCAATTCCTACACTGGCCCTGTGTCTGGATGCAGGGCCATGGTGACAAAGCTCTTCCCTGTTTTTCTGGATGGTGCAGGAGGGGTGATTTTTGTTTTGTCCCCTGACCTCCTCACTGATTCTCCCTCAGGGAAGGAAAGCTGGTCGACATAGACTTTAGTGGATGGAAGTGTAACTCATAGTGCCTTCCTCAGAGGCAAATTACTCACAGCGTAGCTGGCGTTGGGTGTTTTCTGGTTTGCAGAGCTGCGGGGTTTGAGCTCTGCTCTGAGGGAATCAGTCCCTTTGCTTGCACTCGTCCCTTATGTTTGCAGCAACTGTGCTTGTGATAAAAAAAACCTTTCCTAAGTCTAGAATCAGGGCAACTGGGGGCTAAAGCCAAGGAGAGTCTGATGCCCTCCTCCTGCCGCTTGCTTCAGAGCATCTTTAAGTGTCTCAACACCACCAACATCAGGCTGGATTTGAAGAAATCACTGTGATGGTGATTACCACAGTCACCTCATTTTCAAGGGTGGGTGATTGGCCCCTGGAAACAGCTGGCTTCTTTGCAGACATTTATTTACCATTACTGCCTGAAAACTGATAACCCAGAGTAGTGATTGCTGTTTGAAAACACAGGCTGCTGTATCATTACTCATTTCCAATTAGATCACTGGAAATGAATGATCAATAGTAAAATAATTACTGTTTTGGAATGGAAAACATGGTGTCTGGAAAACACTACTACAATATAAAAACATAGATTCAGTCATCCGTAAGTAATGCCCTTAACCACTCCAACAGCCAAACACACCCACCACTCTACAAAAAGGGCTCTTGTTCATACCCAGGTTGTATTTACTGTAGTATTTTTCCAACCTCTGTAAAATTAAGGAAGGTCTGGTGTTGGTGGGAGTTAATTCATGAGTTGGACATCTTGAACCTCCAATGAACTCTGCCTAGGCTGAAACTCATTGTGGTTTCAATATCTGAATGATTCAATTTGAGTCGGACCGGACTAGCTACTAAGTGTTGGGACATGCCTTTCCCCATCCAGAAAGGGAGAGCCACTTTCTGATGGCTTCACCTGGGGCTCAGGTTACGATAATCTGTTGTGAAAACTCGCAGCAGTAGATCAAAACGCATAACATGCCTCACTGTTTGCCTGGTGTTCGCTCTTCTGCGTTGGTTCTGAGCCAGATCTGTCTCCAACATTGCCATAGGTATTGCCTGGCCTTCTTCTGCTGCCATCGAGCTGATAGGAGAGCTCAAATATCATCTGGCTAATGTCACAGAAAACAGCCATGAGCTCAAACTTAACACATTTCAGATTGTGAAACTCCACTTTTTTTTTCTGTCTAATTTATCCTCGCTTCCCTTACAGGAAAGTTCAGGAGCTGGAAGCTGTCAATTAATTGGTCTGAAGTCATAAAAGTTCTTTAAACAAGACTAAGGTAGCACATTCAAATTCATTTATGAATTCATTAATGATTTCATTTTTTCACTCTAACTATATTATTCTTATTAAGAATGATACATCACCAGAATTTTAGAAAGGTCCATGACATCTGGGGGGGACTTGGAAGTGGAATCTCATTGCTACTATCTCTGATAGCCTCTGTGCAGAGGAAGGAGAGATGATCACGATCTGTTGATCCCATAGTGTGGTTGTAATGTCAAAATTAAGTGATTTTTAATAGAAATTCTCAATGTGAAAACACGTTTTCCTTCTCCATTGTTATCATTCTGCAAGGCACTTTTAAACAAAACATTGCATGGATGTTTTCTTGATGAAAAGAAGAGCTACTTGTATCTCCAAATCATTTCAAGTAGAGATTGCAGTTAAAAAGCATGTCCCTACTATTAAGCAATAAGTATCTGTCACACTTCTCTGTTTCCCCTATTATATTCTTCATTCAAATGCAACCACAACATCCAGGTTTTCTATCATTAGAGTTTATTCTGGCCTTTCTCATTTCCTTCTCTCACCATCTAATGATCTTCATTCACTCTGTAACTCTTATGCTGCCCAGGGCCACTGCAGGAAACACCAAGCATCAGAGCATCCACAATGAGAAGAATTCAACGGTATCAAAAAAGCCTCTTTCTTTAATAGTTTTTCCTGATATAAGTCAGCCCAAAAGAAAGAACACGATGCTGCAGTCTGCACAGCCTTAATTCCCTATCCGAGCACAAGGACACCAGCACGGTTTCTCCAGCTTGTTTGAGAGCAGCACAATGCACGGAAGCTAGCGAAAGTTTATCACCAGCCCTCAAAACAGGGATGGTTGCAAGGAGACAACACATGTTCCTGCACTGAGCAGGATATATAGAGCCCTATGAATGGCACATTGCAGAAATGGCAACAGGATATGTTTTTCTCATGGTTTGGGAACAAAATGAATACTTTCTCACACGCTGTTGGTGAAGTATTTTGGCACACCTGTGCATTTAAAGAGCGCTATTATACTCCAAGGTCTCCTAGTCAGCTGTTAAGGACTCTTTTCCTCTCTAAGAACATGGATTGATTACGTTGAAATATGATTTGAGTTTGGATTTGTGCTAGATCATAGATCAGAAGGAAGCTGTACTGGCTCTGGAGCGGAGCTTTCTGCTCTGTTCTCCAGGACTGAGAGACAAGCAAGGGCTACTCGGAGATGTTTACACAGCTCCCGTTTTTATTTTTGACCATATTGAATAGGAAAAATTGTTTACATGCTACAGAGGATGTTTTACCACTGTTACTTCCTACAGAAATGTCCTCAAGCTTCAGGTGCTGGCAGAAGCAAACTGCTCCTTATACCTTTGATTGGTGTCTCCCTGAAGAGGGGACAGATGTTCTTCCTTTGTTGGACCATCAATCCTGTAATCAGCTCCATCAGACCTAAACGAATCACCATTGCTTCAGGGCATCTGCATCGTGTTGTTCCAGATGACATAATTTCGGATCGTGTGCACAACCTTGTGCAGTAACAGGAGCTCTCAAATCCCTGAGGTGAGTGGTGGTGGGATGAGCATTGCCCCTAGATGCCTCCATCCCACCTCTGCCCCAGCTGTGGGCTCCTGGTGGGAACTATACAATTGTCGAATGCAGTGGATTTTTTGATATCAACTCAAATGTATTCAGAGGTAAATTTTTTATTCGATTAAAGCCACTTTGCAGGACCAGTTTGGCACAACAATCATGTGGTGACAACAAAAGAAAAGAGCTGCTGCTCCAAGAAGCGGATCCTACGTTGCCTCCTGTTCTGAAGATTAACACAGAGAATTCAGCACTGAGAATTTTCCCTCGTGTCCAGGCAATTCCTCGGCTGCCTCGGTCCCAGCCAGTGCCTCACTCAGCATTGGTAGAAGTAAAGATCCCCTGAGAAAGTAAATTTAGAGTCTTTCGTATTTAAGCATCACTATCTGGGCCAAATTTTCAGATGCACTGACCTCCAGCAGTTTTGCAGTTATTAGTGCAGTTGTGCCATGTAGGTATGATAGCAGAGCCCCTGAAGAGGCATTTTTTTAAGCTGTAAAACAGGATGGCTGCAGTAAATTGAAAGTTTACCAGTTTCCATCCCCATGCAAGTTAAACAGGGCACAAAAAGCCAGAGAATTGCAATATTTTCCCCATAAATGTTCTTTAAAAATATTCTCAGTGATCATTTGGCACAAGAATATAATTTCCATCAAAACCCATTGAGGGACAGGAATGGTTTCCCTCCTTCCCCTCTGCAACAGGGAAGAGTAATTTATCCCTGCAAAAACCATAAGAAATTTTCCAGATTATAAACCAAGCTAAAAGCAATACCTGGACACACACGTGCAGGCACACGCACACCCTGATGGAGCTCTGATCCCCTTCGTGAGCTGAGGTGCTCCTGCGAAGCGCAGCCCATGCCATGCTGCAGCCTCTAAAGGGAGTTGGGAGAAGTGAAATGAAAAAAACACGAGACAGCATCACGCACAGTGGCCGGAGCTACCTGTATTTTATAACATCCACTCCGTTTCCAATTTCATCAGCTTGGCAAACGCTCTCCTGGTGGAAATAATTGAGGCCTGAAAGTCAAAAGCAATGGAGGAAATATCTAAGCTATGAAATGTCAAGTTGCTTTCCAAAAGGGTTCCGATCTCCAACCACATCAAGAAGGGTGTCTGAAAAGACAATCAGGACTTTGGTCAATTAAACATCTTTTTAACTTTCTCTTTTGCTTGGGAATGCAGTGCCGGAGGAATGCCCGGTGTGGTGGGGTGGTTATCCTCTGCAGCCCCGCAGACTTTGTTTTTCAGCTACAGGTTATGGTTTTTTTTCTCTCCTGAAGCATTTGTATTTTATATAAATCTTCATTCAGATTATTCTAAGTGAGCAATTTAGGATCTTGTTGTTTTCATCTTATTTTTGCATTGGGAAGGTGAAACCTTCAACACTAACAAACTGAAGCCAAGGAAGCAAAACCTGGGCTGAAAGTAAATAACTGTTCTCCAGTTAGCGCCTACTAAAAACACATTTCGACCTGAGAGCACAGAGCCTGTTGCACAAGGAGATTAACTTCATATAAATATCAGTCACATCTACTGCCCAACAAAACGTTAAATATAGTGGGTAACAGTCAAAAAATCATCTTTGAATGTGAATCACAAGACATTATAGGATGATGTCTTACATCTGGATACCAAAGGTCCCGACACTTGTCTTTCCATGTGATGATTGTTTCTCATTCCTGCAAAAGCACGAATTCAGCAGCAAATCTGAGCCCTTTGAAGCCTTTTAAACATCATAAAAGAGAGGAAAGAAGGATGAATGTATTCTTAAATGTACCAAAAAAAAAAAATCAGCTGTATTTTCCCAGAGGAATTTAACTATATTAGTTTACATCTTGTGGTATGAATAAATAAACAATCCCTAACCAATTTGAGACTTGCTGCTGTTTTGGCTGGAAGAAGCTTTGCTTAGAAAGGCTTGACTAACACCATGCTGCTGAGCTTCCATTTTCTCCTTCTACTCACTTCTGTGCCACTGGGCCTCCCTCCCTTCCACTCTCCCTCCTTGCTGATCATTTTCCTTTCCTGCTTCCCAGTTTCCCCTGTTGCTTTTCTTTTAGGAGACGTGGGCCTTTCCACATCCATATTTTTTTTCCCTAACACCTTATCATTCTCAATTGCCAAATTGCTTCTCGTTCCACTCAACCAAGGAGATAGGAGACCTTACTAAAATTCATGTTTATGGACTAGGGTTAAATAATACATGGACTAAGAATAAATAACACATTTAAAATAAGCCCATTGAGTCCTGTGGGATGTATCTGGGTTCAAGTCCTTGGAATCTCTGCTTTCACTGCGTCTCCTTGGTGACACCTGCCCTGTGCATCTTTACCTCTCCATTACTCTGCAGTCACTGGCTGTGCCCCATCCTAGGGCTCTGAAAAGCCAGCAGAAAAGGAGGTACTAAAGTGGTACACAGCAAGGTGATTAAAACCTTAAGTATATTTAAGGAACTTTGAATAAATTAAGAATGCCATACTTTCCTGCTATGATCAAATAGAACCCAAGGAGCAGGGCTCATCTCCTTCTGCAAAAATAGATTGATCATATGGTAACAGCCTGAACGTACATGATTTTACTTTACAAAATATTAGATCTGCCAAACTGCCACCTCCTTCCTCCAGCAATGTGGAAATATTGAAGTGAGGCTTTCCAAGAAAAGGAAATCTGTCTATGGTGAAGGCAAGGAGGTTTAACACAGCTGCAGACTGGGAAGAGACCTCAGGGTACACTTGCAGAGAACATCAAATCCAAACAGCACAGCTGACCTGGGCACAAGCTCAGGTGTGCTAATTATGCTGATTAGAAATGAGAAGGGTGGTCACTTTACTTGTTGAGGAAGCATAGATATAATGGGGAAAATCAAAGGCAAGTGCTAGCTGAGCTGTGCTTTTTCTCAGTGAAATTTCTTAAGGCAGTTGCATTACCCTGCTTGTGTTGGGTTTCTAATTCAGGTGCTTTAAGCTACCCATTCTGGTACCCAGTTTGCTGAGCTGTTTAAGGAGATGAAGCTCTTAATATGTGTGTCTAATTAATTTTAATTTCTATGCCTAAATTAGAACATGAATTTAACTCTGCTTCAGTGAGGTGGCTGTTTCTATCAGCCCCCTGTGGTGCAGCACTGGTCAGTCTTCAGAACATCACAATTTCCTAGAGACTGGGCTGTGAAGGGATAAATTGCCTCAGGCATCAGCAAGGAAGGACCACAGTGGTTCTTCACTGGTCCTGGGCTCGTTCCCACCATCAGCATGGCTCTGTATGTGCCCTCAGCCATGGTTGTGGTGCACTGAATGATGCTGAGTTCTCAATCATACAAGATGTCTTGATGTTTGAGCTAAAGATTCTCTGGCACCCTTTGGGGACATCATTCTTCATTTCACTGGACTCCTCAAGTTTGCTCACTACAATATCCTTCCAGCCTCCAGCCCAGGACAGCAGGACACTGGGACAAACTCTGTAAGTACCACTACTACATCACATGCTGAACCTGCACCCTGGCAGGTGTAGAGAGCAGCTATACTTGATTTCTATGCTGAAATAAAGCTAGAAGGGAAGAAAGCCATCCTGGAGACTAAGCTTGGTTGGAAAATGCTGTTTATCCCCTTGAACTCCTGCAAAGGACACAATAGAACAATGGGCTGGAGGCAGTGGAGAGGCGAAGCCCTGAGGTCACCTTTGCCGCCTCCCAGCTGGTGCAGCATTGTTCCCTGATGGGAATTTCTGTGTGCTGCTCAGCTCTGTGACCATGTGTTTCCTACGACTGTTACCCTGCTTCTCCCTCCCCCAGTCCTTCCGCCTCTTTTTTTACTCCCACAGAGACTGTGGATTATTAATTAAACCTCCATGCAAACCCGAGGTAGGTAGGTATTAGGAACCTTTATCTTACAGATAGGGAAACTGGTGGAAAAGAATGAGAATGACCTTGTGAAAGTCACAATAAGAGACAACATCAACACCAGCCCTAGAGTGCGAGATTGCCTGCAGGCCTCTGTGCTCAGAAAAGAGCAAGGCACAGACCCAAGAGCAAGTCTAGGCCTTACGAGGAGCGGCTGAGAGAGCTGGGGGTGTTTAGCCTGGAGAAGAGGAGGCTGAGGGGAGACCTCATTGCTCTCTCCAACTACCTGAAAGGAGGTTGTGGAGAGGAGGGAGCTGGGCTCTTCTCCCAAGTGACAGGGGACAGGACGAGAGGGAATGGCCTCAAGCTCCACCAGGGGAGGTTCAGGCTGGACATTAGGAAAAAATTTTTCACAGAAAGGGTCATTGGGCCCTGGAACAGGCTGCCCAGGGAGGGGGTTGAGTCCCCTTCCCTGGAGGGGTTTAAGGGACGGGTAGACCTGAGGGACGTGGTTTAGTGTTTGATAGGAATGGTTGGACTCAATGATCGAGTGGGTCTCTTCCAACCTGATGTTTCTATGATTCTATGATTTTGCACAATAACTTTTGTGAGGATGTCTACATCCTTTGTTATAGCAAATTTAAAAGAAAATATTTTTTTAAATTTTTTTTTGTTTTGTTTTTGTTTTGTTTTTCAAACTGCCTGCAAGAACATGAAGTAATCCCCAAAATATATTGTGTGGTTACCAAAAGACTTAGGGGACTTTATCCCCTCCATTAACACTTGCAGGCATAGCTGCATGTTCTTCCTATTTCACTCAGGACTGTGTCTGTGTCTTCATCATTGTGATTTATTTGAGCAAAGAAACCCATATTTCTGGGTAAGAGTCTAACAGGAGGGAAGTGGCAGTGGGACTGCAACACACCCTCGGGAAGCGCATGTGTCCATAAATTGAAGGACCTTCTGTTATTACTAGGGATAAGGTAAAAGAGTGGCAAAGGAGTCTCAGGGAGAAATTTATTATCATTTATTAAATATCTGACACCCTACTTTTAAAATATATATATATGCATATACACACACACATATAATGGTACCTAATGGCTTTTGCAGAGTTCAGAAAGTGTTCCAGTTGTCTGAGCTGGAGGCTTCCAGTTTGTGGCCATATGGTTGGCTGTGAACTTGACTAATATAAATGAGTGAACTTTTTTCCTTTTCTCTTTTTTTTTTTTGTTCTTCCTGACCCTAGTCAGCACCATAAATACCTGTATGTAGCAAAGGGTTTATAAATAGCACAGTAGCATCCACTGACACCAGAATGGTGTTAAGTCTGACCAGCAGGCGTTGGATTGCAGGAATGTGGAGCAAGAGTGGTCTGGAAGAGGAATATGTGACCAATAAGGATCTGTGAAGCTGAAGTCATTCAGAAAGCTCAACGCTAGGCAAAACTGGACAAAAAATACCATAGGACAAGGTTCTGAAATGGAAACACCTTAAGCTGATATTGCCCCTCTAAGATAGCACTGAAATTCCATATAAATTTATGGTGTGGCTGACTGTGCACTAAACTAACTTGGTGTGTCTGGACATCTGGCCCAGCCCAACAACAATGTGAAAGGGAATTTTGTATGTATCCTTTGCTGATGATGGGATTTTAAGTCTGGAATTTTTTGTTTGACTGTTGTCTACTAATTGTTGGATTCTCAAATGAATTTGTTGTTCAAAATGGTTCATAAATTTTCTCAGCAATAGCTCTTGGTATGCAAGACCTTTGCAATTTAAGTGCTGGTCATTAGTTATTCAGCTTATACAGTAATACAATTCCCTTACCGGAGAGTCTCTGTTCCCCTCTACCCAAAGCATTCAGAAGTCATGAGTCAATGCCCCAAGATCCCAGGATTGGCTTAAAAACAACATTATTTTTAGCAAAAACATGTCAAAACTGATGCTTTTTATTTGCTTTCTTGCTTTGAGTCTGTAGGGCTAATGCATCCAATGTGCTGGAAACCAAGCTTCAAAATAAAGGAAGCTGTAGTTCCCACATAAATTCAACACTTTGGAATCTAAAAGTGAAAGTTTTTCCTGAGAAGCCTGATTTTAGATGGATTTTTAGCCTGATGGATTCTTTGATGCCCAATACAAGGGTGAGTGCCAGCTGATGCTTTTCCCACTGTTGGAATTTTCACTTTGGTGTCCATTTTCTGGGGTTTACAGATGGTTGAATTCACCCTGCAGAGCATCCTTCAGCAGAGAGAGCGATAGCATCTTGCCCTGCCTGCCTATCTCCACACAACTCTTACAAAAATACTCTGAGAGTGGCTTATTAAGAGCTTATATCTGCCACAGTCAGAGTAATGGCAGCCATGCAGAAATTGCACCGGCTCACTTCAAAACAAACTATTTCCAGGAAAAGGCTTTTAAGTATTTTTAAGCTGAGTGGAAAGATAATCTTTATCTTGGTTATGATTCAGAATGGCAGTGTCAGAGCAGAGCTGAACCCACACAAGTGAACCTCCCTCCTGTCATACAGTCAGACCTCTATTTTCTCTTGAAGACCAGAAGAAATTGATAAATTGAAATGTCTGGAGGGGAAAAGTAACATTTTCCTGTTGGCAATTAAATAGCTCTTACCAGTGAGTCTTCTAAGGGATACTTATGTTAGTAAATAGTAAACATGGGGCCTCGGCTTCATCTGGAGCACGTAGGATTTTTAGTTAAACCATCTATACTCATTCCAGGACATTGCCAGACAATCCTGAAGGCATCTCACAGGCTGCAGGAGAAGGCCTGTGCATTACAAAGCACAGCAGCTGATGGAAATGGAAGGAGCTTGAGGGCTTCTGTGCTCCCATTCACTTGGAAGGGAAGATGCACACTGTGGGTGCTGCTCCTTTTTGCTTCAGTAGCTTTCAGGGTTACAATTAGTCCTTTTCCCTCATTTCTTTTAATCCACTGCCATCCTCCTTAATTACTGCCTCGGCTTTTAGTCTCTGCCTCACCTCACACTGTTGTGCTGAGGTAAGAGCAAATATTTTAAAACACTGGTTCCTCTCCGTGGGTGAAGTCTCACATCAATGAAGGCAGAAAAGCAAATAGAGAGGCAGACCCCTGCCTCGTATCCCACCGGAATGCAAGAATTGACCTTGTTACGTGAAGCCTTCCACCTCTTTCCTTGCTTCACTTCAAACCCACCTCCTCTGAACAGGACCCTTCTTTTTTCCCCAAAAAATTCTAATGGAAAATCTTAAATACATTTTCAACTAAGGTGTCCAAATGTCTGTGTTTTATTTCTCTTTTCTATTCTTCTTCCCTCTTTTCCCTGTCTTTTCAACCTTTCTCTCTCTCTCTTTTCTTTTAACTTTTCCATCGACAGAGGAACAAGAGAACTGGGATGATAACCAAAATTTTCACAGTCAGTTCTCAAATCTCAAATAATTTTCATTTTGCTTTGCTTCACAATACAAGTTTTCTAACATTTTGAGCATGTTTTATCTCACAAATGAAAATGGTGCTGGACTTACCTACAGGCATTCACAAGTCCTACCAGATGCAGCAATATGCGTCTGAAGAACTGCCTTTTTTTTAATGATTCTCAAAGCAATTTTCCACTTTACTTCATGCGTTACAGCAGACGGGAAATCATTTGAGCCTTCTGTGTATGTTGAGCCTCTCCAGTAAGGTAAATGTTTTTCTTACAAATAATGCCTTGCACGTTTGATCAACTTTGTAACCACAGTATCTATAAGTGCCTCAAATGTTAAACAACACTTGAGCCAGATATATTTACTAGCCAGGAGATTTAAAAGCCATTCTTGACGTCAAGCTGTGAAGATCAAATATTCTAACTTAATGGCTGCCAATACGGTTCTCAACCATTGTCTAGATCCAAAACCCATTGTGCTTGTTTTTGTTTTTGTTTTTGGCATCTGAAATAAGTCTTTTACTCAGACCACTTCTGTTCTTATATAAATAAGTTTCTAGGTCAACTTGCTCATGGATGTTGATATAACTATAATTTAAATCTAATGGCGGTATCAGCTTCTATTAGGGTACAAATTAGAGTTGTTACAGTACAGCATGAAGTTAGTGACTTTTCCATAGAGTAAGTCTTTTCTGTTCCTAGTGCGATGATCCAAATTCAGAGATTCAGCTTTCTTTTCCTTTTTGGTCTCTTTTCCCTTGGGTGTCTTTATACTACAACTTGTGTGGATACCTCGAGATAAAGCACTAACTCACCTAATATTCCCCCCTCTTTCTTGCATATTTGATACCTCTTCCCTCAAAAAGACAGAAGACAAAAGTTTCTCTAACCACATCACCTTTGATGTCCACCCTGGAAGGATATCGAGCACCATGTAAGCTCTCGGCGGGGCTGTAGCTCAGCGATCACCCAAGCCCCAGTCACAGTAAAATTTAATTGCTCTTGTCGCTGTGCAAACATGTAGTGAATAATCTAGACTTCTGAGCAACTTTTATGTAAGTAGAATTAGATTTGTACGGAGGATTTCTCTGTGCAGGCTACAAAATAACTGCAGAAGTCTAGGGCCAAATTCTGATATCATTACTTAGGTTTAATATTAACAGTATCAACGAGTGATGATGCTTGTGGAGTAAACAGCTATTAAACCAGAACAAGTACCTTAGACTGTGCCTCTCCACTATTACAGTTAACAAATACATAAAAAACTGGCTGTGACATCTCTGGGACAAATACTCCAGCCTTTCCATACACTGATAAGCACTTACAGCCTTTGTGAAATTACAACTGGGAACCATTATTGCTTATAATGCATATGGATTGCTGTATTGAATCTAGAGATAATCTGAAATGCCTTTATGTTCCTGAGAAGGCAATAAACTTCATTTGCATTTACTCATCTCTGAAGGAATTTATGGGTGAGGAAATCACTTGCTGTTTTTCTGTTTCCTTCTTTCTCTTCAGCTTAGTTTTATGAACAAACTTTTTATGACCCAGGTACAGGAGAGAGTGCATGCCCAAGGTTGGGAAAGCTGGGAGGTGGGATTCTGCTGGGAAGTATTAGTGATGCACTCAGCATCATTTGTCCATTACTCAGGGAGATGATGGGATGCCTGAGGCTTTGTCCCCTTTTGACCTCAGCATCCTGGACATCATGATACTGCCCTGCAATGCACCGAACTTGTTAATAATCTGCTATGGAATAATGACAGCGTGTTCTAGATTTTAACAATGCAGAACAGGGAGAATGGATGAAAGAATAAAAGCTGGCATTCACCATGCTGTTCAGCATGAACAGTGAGAGAAAAAAAGTACCTGACTTAGCCATCTTCTGGGTAATCCAGACACCACAGTGCTCTGAAGTGTCTGCCTTTCCCCAAATTTAGTTACTCAGTCTGATGCTGCTCAGCCTTTACACCCCAGCTCAAGTCTGAGCCGGATGCCCATGATTTAGTACTTGCTGTGTGTCCAAGAACACAAAATGTGTTGCAAGGTACAGAGGCACAGACTGCAGCGAGCATCCTCTCCTCTAGCCCCTGAAATACAAATTAGCCAGTCTGGTATTTGATCACGGGCTGTTCTTAAAGCAGTTTTTTTATTCTGTACTTTTATTTTCCATGGCTATTGCCAAGACAGAGTCCTCTCCAGGACCCCCTCCCATCCCATCTCATCCCATCTTGTCCAATCCCCTGGTTCTTCAGCCTTGCTTTTCCCCTTTTATTTTCCAGATCAGACCTTGGCTCCTTCTACCCCTTCTCTTCCACATTGGCTTTTGTGGCCTGCTTGAGAACTTGCTTGTGTATTTTATGCATGCCCATGAAATCTCGCCTTGCTGGCACTGCATCATCCCAGTGTTCTCAGCAGTTACTGGTTTTGTGTTTTTTTAACATTAAGCCATTCTGCCTTACTCCTGGATATTGGACTGCAATGAAAAAGCCTGTAAATTAATGAAATATCTATTGCAGCTGACTTTAAATGATCCTAGAAAAATAGAAGTTTAAGTCCTACTAGTTTTGATTAGCTCAATTACCTGCCAGTACAGGCTTCTTTATATTTCCTATTTCTTTGCCCAACCTATTATTAAATGTCTGAAGGAATCGCCTTCCTCTGCTTTCATTGAGGAAATAATTCCAGTGCGTAATAGTTCTCCCTGGAAAGAAAACTCTTCCTAAAATCTTCTTTTTGCACCTCCTCCCTTTGCCCGGACAATACTCAACAATTCCTGTCAATCCTTGATGAATACATGTCTTTACATATTCGTAGGTAATTATTATTTTTCCATTTTTGCAAGTATTTGGCCACCAAGTGGCTGAACTTAAAAGATCTGTCTCAGATACTTTGATAATGATAGTGAGGACATTGCAGAGTTACTGGTAGAGCTAAGACTTCCAATGTCTCGTCTCATCTCCAAAAGCTGGCACCAAACTCAGCTAAGCAGCACTTTGGGCTCTACTCTTGACTTTATAAGAAGTTTTGGACTGTCAGGTTTTGAGAAATGACACCAAATCATGGCCACGCTTACTCTTCCCTCTTCACTGGTTTGGGAGTAATCAGATATGCAGCCTCAGCCCTAATCCTTGCTTGGAAATAAGACACAGTTAGCTATATTTCCCCCAAGAGACGCTATTTTCTTCTTAAGGGGCTCACCATAAGCTTGTGGTCAGCCTTTGGGGGTGAGGCTGAATCCCTTGGTTTTACAGAGGTCCTGGCATTGCCTGGACTGCCCCCTACCCGCATGCATTGCATGAAATGTTTTATTGCAGAAATTTATTGTAACAGCGGAATAACTGCCTCTATGGTTTCATGTCATCTCTCAAGCATGACGGACGTGTCCAGTTAAATTCATCATAGAGACACACTTGGCAAAATGAAATAGAAATGTCATAAGAGGGTGAAGTTTGAGGGAGGGTGACAGAAAGTTCTGCTGCTTCACCAAGGGAGGGGGGAAATGGGAATCACTGGTTCTAGGGAAGAATTAAATTCCTGTGCTGCAAATAGACCTATTACATTATTACAGTAATTTAATATAGCAATTATTTCCAGTGTATGCCCACACGCATCAAGGTTCTCATACATGGAAATGTTTCACGGTTTGCAGGCTCTGACAGAAAGTCTTTTAGCGCTAACGTTTAGGCAATAGCTTTAGTTCTTGTTCTTGGGGCTTTGATCAGGGCTGAACCCGGTCCTTGCTTGCACCATCACCTCTGTGCTGTGCAGCTGGATGCAGGGGACCAGAAGTTGTGTGTGTGTGGAGGTAGCAGCACAACTGCCTGATGCTGCTTTAGGGTTTATGACATGACTCACACTTCAAAATGGCATTTTAAACAACTCTGATCTCCGAGAGAAACAAATATGCTTACGTGCTTCTTACAGGGTGCTTTTCACATCACTTTTAAATTAATCAGATGTTGTCTTTGTCACTTTGGGGGAGGTAAGGCTTCCAGCAGCTCTCAGGGCTGTGATACAAAGGCAGTACACAGCTCAGGTGAGCCAATGGAGACAATCCCTTCATTACAAGCATTAATTATAACACTATTTGGGCACTGCTGCCTCAGTCAGTCTTTCATTTGAGCTGATCAGATACAGGCCTGAGTTTGTATTTCATAAAGTGCTCTATAACTAAAGTGATTTAAGATCTTGGGGGCTGGGTGGGATGGTTGAGCATCCAGGCATGCCAGCTTCAGACTGGTGGGAATTTAAATGGCTTAGTTTAAAAGTCCCATAAAATAAAATAAAACGGTGAACGATCTGAATGGAAATTATTCACTGCCACAAATGGCATCAGCAGAAATGCCAAGCTTATCTATTTATAGTGTTATCTGTGTCTAAATACTCATAAATAGCTATGTAAAACACTGCCGTTATATGTATGTGTGTGTATGTCTTTTCCAGCCACTGAAATGTTAAATCAATTTTATAACAAGTTGCTTTTCCAGCCACTGAGTGGCTGTAAATGTTAAGTGTTTTTACAGGCAATTTTTTCCCCAGCTGCTAAGCAGCTTTAAATGTTATCAAAAAAAGTTGCTTTTCCAGCTGTTCAACCACTCTGAGAATTTTTAATGGATTTTTTTTTTTTAACTTGCTAAAACCTATTTATATTTTACTCACAAAGCAAGTGCAAAACTGTCCTGGCTCTGTCTAGGTCTTGTTTTTATTGTATTTTTTTTTTTTAAACCTGTGAATAAAAATTCTTTCTCTGTCTGAGGAATTTTTTTTTTTTTTTGAGAAAAGAAGGGGTTTTGTTTTAATGAGTCCAAGATGAACATTATGAGTTCATCTTAGCATTTAGATACCTCAAAAGCACCGTCCTTGTGGTATGTTCAATGGAAACACTGTTCTTGCGGTACGTTCAATGGAAATACTGTACTTGTGGTATTTTCAATGGAAAAAATATTATTGTGGCTTTTCCAATTCAGGAAATGCTGCTCGGTCTTTAAACCAGGGGAAAAAGAGGGAGTGGAGGGTGAGAGAGCTAAATTGAGGTGACAGCGAAATGGAAGAATTATTTTATTGTAATGAGGTGGGGAGAGATATACGAAGAGTTTAGGGCAGGAAAATGGAAAATTCTTGTGGCCCTTGAGGATTCATAACAGTGGGAGAAGGAAAGAGATCTGCAGTAGCATTACAGAAAGGTGTAGGATGAAGTTAAGAGGTAGACAAGAATAGATTTAAGGAAAAATAAGATATAAAAAAAATAGAAATGAGACAACGTAGAGATTTCTTAGAAGAAAGGGGAATAAAGAAGCAAAATCTCCTGCTAAATGCAATGATTAAGAATGTGACTTACTTGAAAAGGCACAAGAAGACCCTTTATCTTTGGGTCCTAAGGTCAAGTACCATAGGAACCTATTGCCACACTTTCAGAGAAGTTAAAAGATTTGCCATTGACTCAACCCGAGAGTGAAATCCCCCAAGCCGAGCCCTCCCTGCGACTGCATCAGGCTTCTGGTGCCCACACTGGAAGATGACTTGTAGTCAGATCGTTTTAACTAGTAGCCAGCCAAGGAAAGGTGATGGTCAGGCCATTCGTACTGCTGCTGGAGCTCTAAGACAGTAACCGCGATGCTGAGGCTGCTGGAGGAAGGTTGGGTGAGACTCCTTCAAGACCACAGACTCCGGCTGTTGGCAATCATTTACAAGTAAAGTAGGCTAGAAGTCACATTTCTGGGGCTAAAAGCACAAAGGTTCTGGAATAACATTTAAATTATAATAATTAAAAAAATAACAGGGAGAAAATTCAAGTTAACTTCGATATCCATCAGTTCCCTGGGAAAAAGGTAGGATTTGCTTTAGATAGGAAGTAACTGAGTTCTTTCCAGTCTGGTATTCCTAATTGTAATGATTTTTAGTGATGGCATGTGTAGGAGACCTGTTTAGACCAGCTGAGCTTGTGGTGGAATTCAGATGCCCTCTCAACTAATGCAACATATCCAGCAGAACATATTAGACACACAGACACCATGTTTTGTTCCTATCTGTTAACAGGATATATACTATATTTCTGTGCACATAATGGTGACATGATCCCAGCTGAATTGCTTTTCACTTAAACTCCCAAGTTTTCCATCCACTATAATTCAGGAATTGTGCATCTTCTTAAGTTTTTTTTTAAAAAAACACCTTTACTGCAGTTTTAATGTGTGCTTTAACTGATATTAGAATCACTCAAATTTGCAATGAAGCCACTTTGGCCACGTTCACATCTCTTTGTCTTTGCTTTCTAAGAACTTTTGAGTTATCAAGTTTTACTGGCCAAAAATGTAGCTGAGAGCAAATTTCAGAATCACACAGAAGTATTTACAGAAACTGACATTTCGGTTTCTACTAGGAAATATTTGCACCAGATGTGCTTACACACGCCTCCATTCAGGAGTGGAAACACCATCATGTGATTCATATGACCAGTCAGATTTAAGTAATTCCGATCAAATTTTGAAGACTCGTAATGAGTCCCGGGAGCAAACAGTTCATAAATATGGTGTTTATGGAATAAATTTAGACGGTCTGATAAAATCCAATGACCCAGCAAACTAAGTGGGCAGATTTCTCATCTCTTTAGAAACTGAAGGTCAATACCATCATGAATGGATTTAAAAAAGAAAAAAAATAAATAGAATTTGCTTTTAGATCATCCATAAAAAGAAGGGAAAAAGGCAGCAAGTGGATTAATCCAAAACACTACTAATCTTGCTGCTGAATTGTTACAGCTGTAAATCCTGCTGCATCTTTTCTTCTTTGTGTCATCTGCCATTACGACAGATGTAAGTTAGCAACTTAGATCATCTGATATTAAGTTATCCACACAGACAATAATTTTACTAGCCTGTAACTTAAACATATGGATACTTAATACTTAAATTCTCTCCTGAACATTGAACCACCTTATATGAGGCACTTAAATTGTTTTGCCGGAGCAACACAGAAAACCTGAAATTACTGCTGACTGCTCTGTCTCCCCTGGGTGTCACCACTGGTGCTGAATCTGAACATGTCCTTCAGGGGCAGAAGGCAAATTTTAGGGTATAATATGTTTCTGTATGGGCCTAACTGTGTCAAATTGATTCCTGTGTTCTTTTTGATGGTCTGAAAACTTAACGTATCTTTCCCATGTTCTTCATGCTCTCTCCCAGACTACTCCATGTGGATGAAGAAGGCTTCCTGAACTCCAGGGTGTAATCGACCCTCTGGAGAGCAGAGCAATTCATATATATGTGTGTGGGTATATATTATGTTGTATTTTCCTGGTTTAAAGTTGCCATGTATCTTGCTGAGATGAGAGGTTGATGGCAAGTCTTACTTTCTTGCATTGCACAGATTTTCTCTTCAGTGGGTAAGAGACATCGCTGCGAGCTGAACATGGTGAGTGAATGAATCTTTAGACATACATGCCTCATTGATATTCTCACTCTCTGGGCATGGATTGATTTGTGGTCAATGAAGTTAAAGGAGGTACTGTTGGATACATTGACTTGGTCTCTTCAGTTCATGCCCTTTGCTAGGGCAAGACCGGTTAGGGTTTATTTTTAGTCTTTTTTTCCAATCTAATGGCAAACTGCTCAAACAGTGGAGCTTCTCCCACATCCTTTGGAATAATTTTCCACAGTCTAAAAAGATTTCAGCACTTGGAAGTTTATCCTGTTATTCAGCCTAAACCTTCCTCTATTTAACATTACGCTTTTAGTCCTTATACCCTTTTCACCATCCTAAACAATTCCTCTTCTTCTCAGTGTTTACAATCCACAAGATTTCCTTCTTCCTTCCAAGAAGTTGTTTCCCATCAGTATTTATAAAATGGAAAAATAAATGACAAACAGAAGGCTCAGTAGAAAAGAACCTCCTGCACTACAGAAGTCAGATGTTTGTGCAACAACTGCATATACTTCAAAATAGACACAGTTTCTATAGCCTGCTGGTATCCAACTATACCACCAAAGATCCTAGACACATCTTCAGTCCAAACAAACTTTGGGAACTAGAGAGCTGCATACCTTGAGCTTCCAAAGTAATGCTTTATAAAAAAAAAATAAAAGCAGCCAAACAAAATCAGGATTTGTTTTCTTTATTTCCTATTGTTATTTTTGCCTGAGCATGAAATGATTGAGTTTACATGGTTAAGGGCATGTTTGTGAAAGAGAGCTGCATGGTGGTGCTTGGGCATCGTGTCCATATAAACAGTTAAACCTCCCAGGATGCAGGATCTTTGTTGTGTCTGATTAAGGCAGACTTTCATTAGGCCTTTTACCACCAGCTCTTGGAACTCTTCCACTTCATGCAAGTAAAAAAACCACAAATATTCCTCTACTTATATCAGTACCAGAAGCTGGAAGCATGGAATGCTTCAGAATGCTTTGAACCCCGTAATTCTCTCTTGTAATAATACATTTTTTTTACATTTGAACTCGTGAGTTATCAAGGACAAAGAACGTAGCAACTTGGTTAAAATAAAGAATTAAATTATGGTCATGGAAAAAAAAAAAGGTACTTTCCACTGTTCTCAAAAGAAAGTGTCTTTGGGAAAGAATGAATCAGAACAGATCTCTAACCTTGTCTGTATGACTTTGTATTGTATTTCACAGACCAAGGGATGGTCAGTGGGAGGCTCATGGTTAGACGGACTTTAGATAAAGGTCTTCCATATGCTGGAAATATCTTGTGCTATAGCGCCTTCTGTGAACCAGAAGAATAATGCTGTTAAATGTAGTGTTCATATAACATATCATGCTGTATAAGAGAACAGGTAAATGTTTTCCTTATGTGTTATGGCCCAGCCACAGAGCTGTTCTGCTCCTTATCTAAATCCCCATAATTAGTCCAGCTCAGGTCCTTGGCAATATTCCCTGCTGACCTCTCTCTTCCCAACACTCAGCTCTGTTCCAAGCAGCAATACATCACTTTTTGCCTTGACTCCACATCTTATTTCTGTAGGGTTCTTAGATCTAGATTGGTACCCAGCAGCTCTTTTAAAAGAAAACACTCAAAGTGATTCAGTCTGGTTGTTTCAACTGCTTGACTGTATGTGTGAACACTGGGCTCAGAATAACTGCTTAGTACTTGGGTTTTTTCTTCTGGGACATCATCCTCCTACAAATTCTACGTGAGCTGTATTTTCATTTCATCACCATGATCTTCCAAAATTCAGAATTCATCTTAGGATACTCTCTAATATTTATGCAAATGCACCCCAGGAAAGAATTTGGCCATGGGAATCCTAATGCCCTCACCACACACTGTAGCAAAATGTGTTGCTCTCCTGAGAAAGCCCATGATGAGGAGGTCAAAGAGAAAATACCGTGCTGCAAGGAGGAAAAAAAAAAACCCTATACACATCATTTAAAAGCTAGTTCAAGTCATTGATAGTACCCTCTCATTCACTTTGAACCCGAATCCACAATATACATAAGAAAGTGAAAAACAAAACCAATAACAAAACCTAGAAATACTATAAAAGAATTTACAGTATAACCATTTTTGTACTAAATTAAAGGAGTATTTACAATTCGGAATATGTACATGAGAACAGTCTTCTTATTTTTTCTAGATTGATTTGACGATGTTTGCTGCATTAAGACATCAATGTCCGAAACAAAATGTGAATTTTTGACCACTTTGACTACCAAATTAAACGAAGCACTGGACAGTATAATCTAGGTGGCTGGAAGGACTGGACCCCTTTGGTGCTGCGCTGACACATCAACTTCTAAACTCTGTTTTGAAGAGCTTAGACCTTCAGATGCCAGTGCAGATCTGTGTGTAGAATAACAAAGACTTTTAATGGGCTTCATGCACGTGCAACCTCAAATTGTCTTTTGGGAAGGAATTGGGAACTGGCACTAACGAAGCTGCCTGTAGCCAGACCTGTTTACAAGTCTTTGCCCAATTCATGTCTTGATTGCAAGACAATGCAAGAGGTACTTGGATTTGGGAAGGAGCTAAAGGGTAGCAATGAAGGAACAGAGGAAAGTTTTTGTCAGCATTTTAGTATTTGTTTATAATTTTAAGAATTTATTAAAAAAACGGAACTTTGTCCTGGTTCAATCTCATTAAAATATGATGAGGACTTTGCTCCTTTGTTGTTTCATCCTTGAACCACTCTCAGCATCCCTTTGGGAAAACTGTCCTTTTTCTGTCTAAGGGGACAAGCCTCCCTCCGCCAGGGGAGGTTTGGGCTGAACATTAGGAAAAAATTTTTCACAGAAAGGGTCATTGGTCACTGGAGCAGGCTGCCCAGGGAGGGGATTGAGGCACCTTCCCTGGAGGGGTTTAAGGGACAGGTGGACGAGGTTCTGAGGGACATGGTTTAGTGTTTGATAGGAATGGTTGGACTCGATGATCCGGTCGGTTTCTTCCGACCTGGTGATTCTATGATTCTATGATTCTAATTGAGGTCCTGCCCTTCCACGATCATTCGGGATGTGCCCAGAGGAACCTCAGCTGCTGTGATCAGCGATGACCATTACCCAGGTCTGGATTTGCAGCATCTCCTGTAACTCCATGGCAGAGGGTCAGAGCAGACAGACAGATGGAAGGGTGAATTGTCTGATAGTTCTCACTACAGATTAATGGGGAACAAAGCCTTTTGTTACCCAGCTGCCTTTGCTATTGAGAGCAGAGTCAGATAAAGGAGGAAAAACAGCCTTTTTTGTAACTGTTTTATGTCGAATCTGTCCATTTTGGCTTTATAGTCTCACATGGTAGTAACTCACTGCCACATGTTATCAACGTTAATCAGCCTCGACAGAGCCACACACAGCAAATGCCGAGCGCAGGAAGAAAGCGTGCCAGGCTTTGTAAGAGGAAAAAAGAGTTTTCTTTCTTAGAAGCCCAGTGAAAACAAAACCAAACCAGTCCCCAAATCTATGGAGAGCATAAAAAAAAAGCTCTTGGAGATAACTTCACATCCCCCTCCAAATCACAGGAGCCGGTTTTCAGCTGATGCTTGGCCACACTTGCAGGGCAGGAGCACTCAGGGTGGGCCATGGAGAGCAGGGCACCACAGGATGCAGCTCTATCGCGGTCCCTAGCCAAAGAAAGCAGTGCATTGCACTCCCCTTTGATACTTTATCTTCCCTAGCTACTCACAGTAAAGCTACAAAAAAGTGTGAAGAATAAAGAAATACAAAAGCAAGTTGCAGCCGTATTTCTCTACAAGGATCTTCTCCCTGTGGGAACCACCAGTGCTGGTTCCTGCTAACACATGACTTCAGCAACTATAGATAGTGGAAGTTTTCTGTGCTTTACTGCCTCAACAATGGGCTTGGGAACTCATACAACCTTTCATTTCCGTCCTTTTATTTGTAAATCGCTTTCCTTTAAGAATACTGCTATTTAATAGATGGGTTATGATGTCAAACACTTTAATAAGAGCTATGCTTTTTCCTCTGCAGTTTTGTTTTTATTCTAAACATGTTTTTTTTTTCCTAAACAGATACAATTTTAAGGAAAAAAAAGCCAAACATGACCAGAAAAGACCTTATTTGTTATGGAAAAATTATAACAAAGATTTTCTGTGGTTTTTTTTCCCTTTGCTCTTCCTGTTGTTGGTAATAAAAGAATTTTTATTGTTCTTTGGTGGTAAACCTAGCTTTATGTCAAAAATCAGGAAGGATTTTTTCCTTCTTTTTTTTTTAATTCTGTTTTTGGTTTGGTTCTCTGGTTTGTAGCCTGAATGGAACTAAACCAAGCATTGAAAAAGGTTGCCACACACGGTCAGAAATGATACTCCTTTGCCTGAGCTTGCTGGGCAGCGTGCACACTGATGCTGCTTCACAAAACATTGATTCCCATCCAATGACTACGACGATATGAGAAGCTTTCGTGCATCCATGGTAAATTCTGATCTGGGTTATAGAGCCGTGAGTGGAGGATTTAGGTCAGGTTTACCCCACATTAAATGAAACCATGGGCAGTGAAGCACCCACAACTACCTGGAAGATGCCACAAGGTACTGGCACTATGGATGGCTGAAATTTCTGCACTGACATTCTCCCCTAGACAAAAATAGTTTTTATGGAAATCTATTTTTGGGGGATTAGGCTGTATTTCGTTCTATTTTTTCCTTTTTCTTTCCTCATGGTGGTGGTGGTGGTGGAAAGCAACAAATGGTTGGAATTTTTGTTTCTGCAAAACTGGAAAATTAAATTTTGTTTTTAATATGAAAAATACCAGCAGCTGAAATGTTATAATTTCAAGACTAATTTAACTGATACACTGCCTAAGTAAAATCATGTGCTAATCATGACAACCTTTCTTTTCCTTATCCCATATAAGCTGTTCTGCCAATATTTCTGTGAAAAGCCTTAGTTGGCACCACTGCCTCCTTTAAAAAAAAAAAAAAAAGAAAAAAAATCTCTTCTTTAATTAGTACAAACATTACACAAAGACACACCACCAGCAAAACAAAGTAAAGCAAAACAAGGAAAAGAGCTCCTCTCCTCTTTCTATTACGAATAACTATATTCCAGATGTAGTATGGGAAAGTGAAGAAGTGCTCAGTAATGATGGTGGGACGTGCCTGTGCTGTACCTGCTGTGCCTTCAAAGGCAGGTATAGGGCTGCTCTACTCCATTCCATGGAGATCCCCAAGAGCATTTCCATGCAGCATAAGCTCCTACACAGTCCCCAGATGCCTCTCTGCTCAATCTGTCATTAGGAGCCCAGCATATGGACTGAGCAACATGAGGGAGATGGATCAGAGCACTGAAAAGTGCTTTTCCACTTGCTTTTACCCTTTTATGATAGTGGCAAGAAGAAACACTTGCAAATAATGTCTCTTTTATTATAACTGAGTCTACAGCTATTCAATGTGATTGCTCTGGTAAGACTTGGAAAGACATCAGACTAATAAAATATCCTTAAATATCAGTTTTGAAAGGTAATTCATTTGGAGCCGTACTTTTTTACCAGAAAGGGAATTTTTTTTGCTGCAAACATTGGTTGATTTTTCAGACGAATGGAATAACACAGCAGTCCCAGAAGGATTTGTGGAAATTATCAATATCCCATTTGCCACTTGAGCCTTCTTACTCACCCTGCAAATGAGCTATGCAAATATATTCTTTGTGGTGGGAGAGCTGAATGCCCTGTAGCTCTCTGAGAATCAAGGCATAAAGGTTCAGCCTCTCATGTTTCTCTTCTGCCACCTTCCCAAGGAAAAGCAGACCTTGGAAATCACAGAGACTTTGCTGCCTCTTGCAACCAACAGCACTGAAAGTAGTACAAATAATGTTTCCATTGCTCACTATTTCAGATTGAGAGCATATTTTTCTTGGAGCATTCTTAACCTTTGGGATCTTTTCATGTTCTTTAGCCATTGTGTTTGCCTCTTCCTTGTTTTCTTACAGGGAAAGCCAAAATGACTTACAATTAAAATCTTTTTTTAACAGCTTTCTCCTGTTGCGTTGGCAAAACAAATTTTGAACAGTTGGAATGATACAGTGCGATTTACTCCCTCCTTAAATAGTTTTCCCCTTCTACCAAAAAATCCTGCTCAATTTGGATCCGATCATTTGCTTGTGTATAGAGGGACACCTCTAGGGTCTTAAACAAAACTGGAAAGATCTTCACCAGCTGAAAATTTTCATTGTTAAGTCAAGGGACAAATTTACTTATGCTGGGCCAGTTTCTTTCAGCGCTACTTGTTTGTTTGTTTTTAAATTTTGCAGGATCAACTTGTGATTCACGGTGGTACAACTGAGAACAGAATCTGGTTAACTAATTGAAGGTGCTAATGACTAGTCAGTCTATAACTGGAGGTAAGCCGTAGCCACAAATTGCTAATGTGATTCACACTGTAAAATGTGGGAGGATTCAAGATTTAAGAGACTGGTTTTACCCATCCTGGTAACAGAACCTAACCAGGGCACTCCCACATGAAGGCAGGAGCTTTTTGCTGTCATCTCAGCTCCCTCTTATAGGTGCAGACCACCTGCAAGCCTTGAAAGTTTTCCAGTTCAAAGCTTGGGCTCATAACCCACCTCAATTTACAGCCCCTTTTGCAAAGTCAGCTCTAAGGAGGCCGTGTCCTCAGCAGCACCATCTGCTGTCACCCATTCTTACCCATTTCTATGCTTCATAATTTTCCTCAGTGAGTATGTTTACTCTGAAGGTAGATGCATAAATCGCATGAGCTGGCGCTCAAGCAAGTGTATGACAAATATGGTATTTTTTAAGGTTAGTTGTTGTTCTTTTTAATGAAAAAAAACCAAGAGGATGGGGTTGGACTTTTATGATGTGCAAAAGAGGTTGTAACCACAGAAAAATCTGCCTCCAAAAGCCAAATATTATTCATTTTGGTGGAATGCACTGTTAAAATAGCTCAGCCTTTCAGGAAGAGGCATGCTTATGTAAACCATCTAGTTTACTTTCTTTTGAACTGACAACCTGAAAAAAATCCTATCTGTATGTACATGTGGCATCTTCTTCATATATATGTACATAGACTTGCATATGTCCACACAGATAGTTGTGGTCCTCAGCAGTTTCATAAAGAACATTTAAGAGGCAATCGCAGAGGGGCTTGATGCCAAATGCCATGACAACTTACTGGTGCCATTGATTAAGATCAACAAACACCAGTGCTTTAACAAGTGTCAATAATTCACTCATACACCTTGCTGATCCACCTCATATTTTTTTAACATTTTAAAGGGGTGTAATAAGGGCTGAAACATCATCTCCCATCCTCTATCAGAGCTTGGAAACACCTGCCACGAACAATATGTCCATCTGAACAGATGATGAAAATTCTGGCACATCTTCAAATTTTGAACAATGTTTCTTTAATTGACACCTAACCCTCTCAAGTTTCATGTTAAAGTTCAACAGATATGACACTGAAGAGCTTAATACTGTGGTTATTTATATTGAGATATTCACCTTTCTTGAGTTCCTTAATGGGATTAGATACAGGATTGCATACATTCACCTAAATGGTAAACTCATCTTATATTGCTTTCATCTGCTTTTTGTTCCTTGCATACTCAGGACCTTTTCTTCTTTCATGTATCCCTTGTATTCTTTCAGGAACATCACGTAACTATCATTTATATACACCCACAACAGCTCAGCTCCTGCAGCCTGATCCCTGTACACACCGACACTGCTGTTTAATTCCCTCTGCTGCCTGTTTCCCATTCTTAGCCTCAAGGTCTTCCAAACTCAACCCACCGTCTATTCCCCCAACTTCTTCAATGGCTGATTGAACCTGGATGTCACTTGGAACTAAGTGTAATTTTCTGTAATGTTATTTAATAACTACCTTGGTTGTAGTGGGGTAACTGAGTGTAAGAGAACCAGTAAGACAGTAGTTGTGTTTGGATGCTCCAGCTACTGTCCGTAAGCTTGAACTTGGAACTGCAGGGGACTGTGTGTGGCTCTCAAGTCTCTAAAATGTATAGGTTACATTTCAAAACAGACACTGTTAGATCTTTGCATCTTTTCTCTTTTAATTTTCAACACTGTTGGCATTTGTAGGAAAATAGCGGCCAGTCCTTAAAAAGTCTAAGGGAAAGTTTTTCTGATCTTTCTTTCACCCAAACCTTCCATCATCTTCTCTTTTCCAGAATAAGGCCCATTTTGAGGACAATTCCCCAGAAAAATGTATAAGAGCTCCCATTCACATTATTAGTGTAAAGATTATGAGCTTCCCTGGATAAGGATACTCTCATGAATGACTTTGTTGCTGTTCTGCCCTGCAGTCAGGCAGCTAGGAAACTGTGCTTTGAAAAGTCAGCAAGAGTATCACGCAGATTAAATATTCATGTTTCTATTTTTCATCCTTTGATTTTTGTCCCATGTAGCTGTAGGGGGGAAAAAAAAAGACTGAACATACAATCATTTAGTTGAAAGTTTAATTTGAGAGAGTTCAAAAACATTTAAAATAGAGGACGAACTAGTTAGAGTGATTTCTGTTTCCATCATGTTGATAATTTGCATACTTCGGTTTCTCTTCTCCCACCACTTTCTGTCCCCATCAATTAGACATTTTTTTTAATCCTGCTTAATTTTTATTGAGAGTAGATGAAACACTGTGGCTGCTTTTCTTGGCCTGAAGGAAAGTTATATGTGTGCAGTAAAACTACTCCCTGCTATTATCACCCTAGGAGTTATACACATAAAACCCCTTTTTATCCATGAAATAAAAGAGAATAGGAAATGCTTATAAGTTATTATAATTGGTGAAAAATACTAAATTCAATAGGTGATTTTCTCCACTGTTACAAGTAGAAGTAGAGCCTTTCTACCTCTGTGGAACAATGTTGATTTATACCACTTAAGGATTTCACAGAGAGTAAGAAGTGAAAAACATAAAACAGTTGATTTTTTTTTTTCCTGGGGAGAAGAAAGAAAAAGACCCTAACCTCTTAGTCACTGTGAAATCCACTGAGGTTTAAAGAAAAAAGTGTGTAAAGAACATACTTTCACAAAGTTTAGGGTCAGAAAAACAATAAAAAGGCAAAGCAGAACAGAAGAAAAATAATCTAGTGAGAGAGATTACGTTACTTTTCTGATTAATCTCATGATTATATTACTCTGAAGTATACGGTCATACACAGAATTTTCAAGGACTGTTTTGGGATCAAAATAAAACCTGGTGAAACTGCCAGAATTTAGATGTTACGTTTAAGATGACTTAAGATGACAAAAGCTCTCATTGAAAGAGTGGATTTCAAAGAATTGTACTCCAGAGCAGTCAGTAGGAATGGTCTCCTTGCTTGTATGATATTGTGACACTAAGCCACCAGTTAGCTTAACTTACAGGGATTCACAGCACAGGGTATTCAGGTAACAGAAATCATATAAAAATAGAATGGTTTGGGTTGGAAAGGACCTTAAAGATCATCCAGTTCCAACCACCCTGCCATGAGCAGGGATACCTCCCACTGAATCAGGTTGCCTAAAGTCTGTGGGACTTCAAATAGGGGCCCTTTTCAGTTTTCTGTGGGATCTTCATGACACATAAGCAGTTATTCTGTCTTCATTGTTATATGCTCATGAACATATGTGCCTCCTTCATCTGAAATCAACGCTAGGAGCAGAACGACACAGATCTTTGCGATGTGCCAGGTTTTTGTGCTGGTTTCTGCAAAGGAGAACCTTAACAAGAGATCATTTGTATTTTGCATTTTGGCTTGTGCAGCACCCTCTCGTCCAGTAGACAGCGGGATGTTAGCAGTTTGATGACGAGGGAAAAACGGCTTTGATAAACATTAGACCCCATCATTATCTCATTTTGGTGCACTCTACATTTTTTCCTAAACAAATTCCATGGAAAACTCATGTAGGAAACTCTAACTTGCTACAAATGAGAACCCACAGTTTGATTTTTTTTCCCTATTCTTAATACATGAATGCAGGGATAAAATTACTTCATTGAGAAAAACATGGCATGCAAGAGAACAGAGGGATAAATGAAAAAAATTACCCCAAATCTACAAGTGTCTAATCCAGTTTTTATGGGGGAAAAAACCCCTAGTCCTATCTTAAAACTCTCCTATTCCACAGTGTCTAGAAAAGATACTAGAAACCAATGTGCTGTAACCTTTGTTCATATGAATAAACAGTTATTTATCATTAATTCTTCCCATTTTTTATCAGGTTCCAGCGATGATGTTTCTTCAAACTGAACGTATTTGATAATCATGAAGATGTTGATTTACAGGCAGCTTGGAAAACACGCCAGTATGATAAGTAAAGGAATCATTAAACTGATCTTTAAGTCTCCCAACCAAAATACTAAACCTGAAATTTAAAAGAAATCAATGTTACTCATATCAAATTCAACTTGGGACCTAGAAATGACTGAATATAACTTGAAAGCTTTACAGTTACTATAATGCCTGGGTCAGTGTGCTTATAGTGTTACTCAACAGTGACTCAAGATTATTTATGTATCACTAAGTTGGTTCTCTTGTTGATGTGCACAAATTTCCTCCTCTGAAGAAGTGTTCACCTCCAGTGTTAGCCAAGCATAATAGCATGGTGTTTGATACTGTGGAAACACACACAAATTACAACCCAACAACCACCGTGATGCTGGCCTTATTTCTGTGGAGGGTAACAAATGTAGGTCTCTCTTCTTAAGAAAATCAATGCTTTGTCATTTTTTTTTGGTCCACTGTTGTACAGGATGTGTATCTAATTGGAAATTGCTCTATGGAAATCATTAAAAAATGCCAACTTTGCATGTTATAATTTCCTGATAGAAGTTTCACTGAAATGTGTCTGAGTTTCAAGAAAACAAAAACAAGGATCAAAAAAGAAGACAGCCATTTCAAGACTGGCCAGTTACAGGGTGACCTCTCAGCGTTCCAAAATGCCACATTTAGGCTCTTGCCATTGTCTACCTGATTCCCATCAAGGCACTGGGCGTTCTAGTATAACTGGGCTTAGAGTCCTTTTGGAGCTTCCCTGGGATGGATAACTCCTCCTTAGCTTGGTCTTTGTCACCTATATCTCACTGACGCAGATTAAAAAAGTGTCACTGAGTTCACCCTGTCACAGAGGAGCAGCAAAAGTTTCAGAGACATGGTATCCTCATGGCTCTTTCCATCCTAGTGATTCCTGTGGCCCTCTGTCACCTGAAAGCTATATTAAAAAGCAGTCCCCCTAGGAGTCCTAGTAACTGCTTATCATTAAAAGCATTTAAGAAAAGCACTAGTAAACATGCAGGGGAGCAAGATGACTATTATGAGTCTATTTGGAAAGATCTAGTTTAGTGAAATAGCCCAGTTTAGTGTAACATTTATTAATCATCACTTATTGACTGCCCAGTTCCTATAATTTGTTAATATTCTCAGTGCATGCTTCTTGTCGTCCTTTCTTCCTCATGAATTCTGAGCTGTGCACAAGCTGTGATTTGTGATGCAGAGGACAAGGACTGAGCAGACACTTGAAATCAAACATTGAAATCACATGCCATTATTTCTATGCCAATCATGAATCTTTCGACAAGTGTTCTCCTTCAGCTTTGCCATATTCACTTAACAGAGAGGTGAACAGAAACATGTTTCTTTTGCTATTTAATACTCACTTAGAGAAAAAAAAGGGCTTTTCTGTTGAACTGTTTTTGTCTAAACTACTTCTGGTGAGCAATCAGGTTTTTAGCATTTTTTTTTTTGTTGATGTAAAAGCAAGTGTCTGTCTTTCTGAAAAAAATGGGAATTTTTACTGGAGACTTCAGGCAAAAAGCAAAAATATTTTGGCCCCTAACCAAAAACTTTAAGCTTAAAATGGCAAACCTGTCATTTTCAGCCAAACAATGAAAACGTTGGTTTTGGCTGGACATTTTTGGTTTTTCAACAGAAGTGATCTTTTTCTCGGTCAAAAATTTTCCATTAGGTGAGGAATAAACATTACGGGTAAAAGCCTGGTGTAACTGGAAGGAAGGAATAAAGGGAGAGATAAGGGATAAAAACAGTTTATCACAGCCATCACAAAGCTCCTGTTGCCAAGGTCTGTTACAAGCCACTGTACCAATCCGGTGAAGGAACCCTGAAACCTATACACCTTGATATATTTGTAGCATGATTCATGGTCACTGAATGTTCTATAAACAAATTTATGGAACTGTTTTTCTCTTGGTTGTTTCCCTTTTTAGAAAATTATCACGAGGAAAAGCACTTGCAGATTGTTTCTACCTGGACAGAGTTTTCATAGCTGTCCTCATGATCTCAGTTGCTACACAGGCAACAAAAAGTTCCAGGCACTTGTTAGTGGCTTTATTAGAATCATAGAATCATAGAATAACCAGGTTGGAAGAGACTCAACGGATCATCGAGTCCAATCATTCCTATCAAACAATTAATTCGGGAAAATCAAGAATCCCCTGTAAGCACCTGTTAGGGAGAGGACATGCCTTGCTACCTCTTTCCCACCAACTCTACACAGTTTGTAGGCAGAAGGGAGTGTGTTTAGGGATGGCAAAGCCATTTCAGACCAAGATGTGAGCCATCCAAGCACCAAACACAATACGAGCAGATTGTCCTACATAACTCTCAATCACCACGCAGCCTCAGTGAATCAATTACTCTTGCAGCATAAATCGCATCCACCACTGTCATTGCAACGTGATGTGTTTCAAGAGGGAGTGGACTGAGCAATCACTGCAGAAGGGGCAAGAGGGAAAAAGCTGGAAGGTGGGACGATATGGAACCTGCAGGTTAGCAGAAGGAGATGTGAAAAGATGTTCTGCATCCAAGAGCTGGCCAATTATGAAGCCTGCCTTTACTGATGGTGCATACCTGGTTTATTTAACTACTTCTTAATATTCTGCTTAATATTTGGTTCTAAAGAGCATCCTTCAACACAGCACAGGGTGAGTGCTGAGCTAAAGAGTAATCTGACAGTGTTGAAAGCGATGTGTTCCCCCAAGTTACTAGTGCATGTCCTTGTGTTTTCTTTTTCTTCTTCCATATCTTCAGGAAATATTCCATCATTCATGAAAGCACTGCTGTCTGCATCACACATGTAAATCTGACTACTTGGGTGGACACAGGTGAATTAAACTGTTGAAAATTGATGCATTCACCTTGCAGTTTTCGTGCAGAATCCACGATCAGAGACAGTTTTTTAATCACCTTTATAATGTTTCCCAACCAATTCATAAAGCTGCTTTCAGGACATGACGCAAAACAGCAGTTTAAAGCCATAGATCTTTCTAGTTAATCTAAATGATTAAGCACCTCGCAGCCACTGGAGAGTGCTGCTTGGAACTACAGTATTATGGCCCTGGATAAATCTGCTTTTATAATCCTGCTTAGTCTACATTGATCTGGATAAACAGAGACCCATCGTTTGAGAATGAAGCTCAGAAAAGCGTGATTTAGGTGAAGGGAGGAAAATAGGAGTGCATATTTTCAACAGGGACAGGAAGGTGGCATAGGATGTTAAATCGTGTTAGGGACAAAACATAATCCCCAGCTGCCCTTTACAATGACACTTCACACAGAGTCACCTTACTAATAAAGTCCCTGCCGAGAGAAACAAGTGATCAGCCTGGAGAGGAAGGCTGTGTAGGATGAGGATGACAAACCAGAGAAGCTCAAGTGGCTGCATCAGAAGTGTTTGAACCTGCAGCCAGCCTGGGTACAGCTGCCACCCCCAGGGACCCCGTGGGCAGCTCCGACTTGAAGACACAGCGTGGATCCTGAACACACACAAATGCTGCTGAGCTCAAGGAGCGTGTACGGCAGTCAAGGCATGCACTTCCGAGGGGAAAAATAAATGATACTTATCAACCCTCCTCACCTTGGGGAAAGAACCAAGAGCAGAAGTAAACATGTACACAAATCAGTTGATTACCAGGAATCCCAGTTCACCTACCAGCACCGAAACATGGGTATATTTATTTCTACCAGAAATATCTCGTGGGAACGCAGTTACTAACCCAATACAACACCCCTGCTGCATTGATAACAGTCTTTAGCAATCAACAGCAGTGACTTTTTTTTCAAGACGTAGCAGTATTTGTCCTCCTTTGCCTTGCTAACTTGTCCTTTATTGAAGAGCATATCTTGCAGGCACAACCATGCCATGATGCTGGGGAGCTGGCACCACCTTACAGATAGAACACTGGATGTGAAGGCAAGGAGACCCTGGTTTTTTTTTTCCCCCTTTGTCCAGATGCAGTTGGATGTAGTTGAGACAGCTGTTTTGTCCTTTTTCATAATTTCTGAGACATGAAGAAACAGACACCTTATTTAAAAAGATTTCTGATAAAAGGCTGAAGTTCTGTCTGTATTCTGCACTAAGAAACCCCCTATTCTACAAATGCTTCACTTAAAAGTTTTTATATTCAGCTACAAGCAGCTCAAGTTTAAAGTGTATGAGATCAGTCATTACATCACCAGCTTATCTATGGGGTTAATATAGCACAGATCAGATGACTGAAGAACTGGAAAAAGTTTTTGCAACTGAGGCTCTTAGGAAAGACTTTTTTAGCACTTAGACAGGGAACACGTGCTTGCACAAGTATTTGTGAATAGTGTGAAATAAATGAATGAATATGTTTAAATCATGTATTTTCTGTATTTCTGAAGGAAAATGAATATTGCTTGCATTTCTGAAGATGTGCAGCTAAAACAGAAGTCACTAACTTAATATACAAATTACTTGGCATAACCCCCTTGTCTATGTTTGCCACATAATCAGATCAGGGGGTCACAATGGCTTTATATTCTGAAGAAGCTGTGAACAAACAAGTTGGACACTGGATCTGCATTTGCAAACAAACACTGTGCAGTTATGCCACAAAGAATAATTACAGATCTTTCTAATACATAGTCTCAGTCTATTTTGAATCGATGCAAAACTTGGCAGTGAAGACAGAGAGACTGGAAGCGTTGGATGTGCAGAAGTAAGCTCCTATTCAACCTAAGTGATAATATTAAAATAAACCTCCCACAAATTTTACGGCAGCAAAACTCAGAAGCAATAAAAGGAAGCTTTTAGAAAACAAAGAAACTCATGAAACTCATTGCTATGAGACAGGAATTATGACTGCTATTATTATTATCTAGTGCCTATAAGCTGCTATGATGAATAAGGACTCTTCTTATGCCTTGTACGAATAGAAGGATAAGAGATCATTGTCGTCACAAATTTATTGGATTAAGAAAATAACATGTGCATAATGAGTCTCCTTAAATAGAATATTGGCACAACATTTTTAAGCTAGCTAGAAATCATTGTATCACACATGGCTTGAGCAGACAACTAATTAATTTGTACTTGAAAAGAAATACCTCCCTTCTGTGACTTTTTTTTAAGATGTGTTTTGGTGTTTTTGACTGATTGCCCAGATTGCTGGATGTGTTGTGATTACCTGAGTACCTCTGTGGCTCACAAAAACTACCATGGGAACATGATAAGAAAGGAAAGATCCAATTCCCAACACACTTGTCATTAACCAGAATCTTAGTTGTCATGGGAAACCTGGAGCTAGTTTCTGCACTGATACCATCAGAGCTACAGTTGCAGAAAAACTTTGGGATGCAATTTTCCTTGTATTCCCATCACTAAAAAGGTTGTATCAACTATATAACAAAAAGTGTCAAATCAGCACTGAAGATCTCTTTCCTTTCTTCCCTGATGCTATTCTCTTTCCATTGCCTTAGAGGAAAATTTTGTCACCGCTGGTGTTAAAGGAGTGTGATCCAACTTAAGCAAAGGTTACACAAGCTAGTACAATTACTAGTCTCCATATTTTACTAATAATGAATCTCGCTCTAATTCAGAAGATATGGCCTGCCTGGGAAACAATGCGAGGTTGAATAAGGACAGAGCAAAGAATGACATGTCATAAAAGCCTGATGCTCTTGAGTGCCAAAAGAACTGTTTCCTTCTGATGGGTGCTCTTGGGTAGCTAATTTGAGGCATTTGGAGCATTTGGTAGACAGCTGTTCTGCAGAGTGCAATGGCAAGTGTTTTCAAGCTAAAACCACAAGAATGAACTGATGATGCCATTTGGAAGCCATGTTCAGAGAACTTACATCCTCTGACTATGTTGCTGTTTTTTAGGAACAGAATGCAGCTTTTCACCCTCTCCCTTCCCTGCTGCTTTCCCTTTTGTAGTTCTCCAAGCAACCAAATCTTGCCAGAGCTGCAGATACCAGAGGTGATGCAGGCTGGATCTGAGGGAAGATGGGAAGCAAATCAGCTCCAGCCATCTTAGTTGGTGCTACTATTGGGACAGATGGAGGAAAAAGACATCTTGTTTGGTGAGAACCTCCCTCTTCTGTGCTGGAAAATCTGCACCTACGAGCAGTTAGAAAAATGATCTTTTATTCTTCCATAAGGCAGATGCAGCACACAGCCTACTTTGTTGACATGTGTCACTGCTAAACGTGGCCTTCAGTGAAAATTGTCCAAAAGAAGGGGATAAGAAACAGCGAATGTCAATTGTTCCTGTTAACTGCTAAACTGTTTACTGTTACATGTTTACTGATCTTCTGCTGATGTACATCTACCTGAACTGCTAGATGCAAAAATATTCATTAAACTAGAGATCAAGGCTAGTATAAGTGATGGAAGGAGAGCGTGTGTAAGGAATAACACATGAGACAGGAATGCAGCCATGAGGCTCTTCGGGATCAGACTTCAAACTAATCTAGTTTTAAAATTTTCATCAATGATCTTGGGCATATTAAAAAGTTGGGTTTGAAACGTGGATGGTCAAGGAGGGAAATACCAAAAGGGAAGAACCAAATAGTCCCAAAGGACTGAGTAATGGCAACGAGATGGAAATTTAGTAACACGTAGCATCAAACCATAATTGGTAATTGCAAGGATTTTCGCTCTGTATTCAGAATAAATCACAGCAAAAAGAGAAAAGAGGAAAAAGATTAATCTAGCCATAGAATACATTAGAGGAGATATTCACAGACAGGAAAGTATTACTATTGTCCTGCTATTGTAGGTCACTTTTTTTTTAACTGGATGACTATGTCTTATTTCTTTTTAAACTCTAATAGTGTCTTTGATTTCTCTCTATTTGTTGGAATGGAGAATCAAACATAGAATTAACAACAAAAAGGGGATGCACCAGTAGTAGTCTGTTAACTAACTACTGAAATCTTTGAAATGCTCCTTGGGAAGACTATGAATGCACAAACAACTTAAGAAGAAACCATGTTGCTTCTTTTCCTTCTTCTTTTTTTCCCTGGTATTTCTACAATATCTTTTGATTGAATTTTACATAATTAGGTTGCTGAAACACATTTTGCATCTTAACTTTTTCACGTTCTGTTTCTAAATACTTGTGCTGCTTTTCTACAATCATTCTCAATAATTAAACTGATTTTAGAAGCTTATCGAGTTCTTCCAAAAATTAACAATTTCTGAAGACAAAAAGTGTAGAACAGTTCACTAGAATGATCTGATTCTTTTCCAGACTTACTAATCATCTAGACTGCTAGCTGTGCACCTTGTGTGATCCCTGGTAGCTGGTGCTGCTGCAGCTCTTTACATCTCATTCTGCTAAGTTTTCACTCCCTTATTACAAATAAAAGAAAGACGAACATCCAATGAGATATGTCTTTCAACAACAGTTTTTGAATAATGTGCTTGATGTTCTAAGTCACTTTGAATGGAAACATGCACAGACAGGAGAGCATGGCCATGTAGACCACGTGTAATGGGACCACTAGCCTTCTTTTTCCATCCCCCCCAAATTACACATGCATTCAATGCCCTCTCTTCTGTTTAATTCTATGAAACCAGGCACATCCAACTTAATTATGATTATTATGCCACTTTATGTTGTTGATGTTTCCATCCATTCCTGCACTTGAGACCAAATCCAAATTGAAGTGATGTTTAGCGTGTGCATGCTGCACACAGCATACTTGCTTGCCTGTTTTTCACTTCCTTTTCACATTATTCTTAATGGGCCTTTAAGGACATATCTGTATTCTCGCAGTGTTATTTATGGTTCTGACATCATCCCTCAAGGTGAACAGTACTTTGCTGTAGAGTATTCACTCTTTTATAGTAAATCTGCCTGCTGCTTTCTATAAAAACAGGAAAACAGCTGCAACTTTTACAGGCAAGAATGAAGGTTTCTCCCTCTTCTTAATGTACTTTTCATCATGGGGGAGTTAAAAGTGATCATCGGAGGAGAGACACAAAGCACGAGTGTGGTCTTTCATGGTTGCATTTTATCTGTATTCCTTCAGCTGATGTTAAACAAAATGCATAAAGCAACATCAGATGCTTTTATTATCATTCTTTACTGACACCAATGCAATATGGGCAAGCACAGTAGAACATACAGAAAAAAGTGGCCTTGGCTCATGGAAACAGATCTTTCTTTACAAACACCTTGCTAAATAATTAAGAGTATGCAAGATGTTGTTTTCTAATCAATGCTGAATGAAACAAAAATCTACAAAGAAATATAGTCAAATGAAGAAATAGCAACTGTTAATATCTGAAGTCCAAGATACTAAATTGCCTAATGAGATTTAAATTGCACTCAACTTGGCCAAAGTGTAAGGACCAATATTTTTCAAGTGCAAATCAGGTACCTAACAGGTTCTTATTTTAAAAGGATGCATTCATCTTCCTTTCAGAAATTTTGAAATTGTTAACAGTAGAAAAATTATGAGAGATCTTAGCTTCTACTTTAACACTCTGGGAAATTTGAGTAAGAGTATCTTATTAGTGTCACATGTAGATCAGTGTTTGCTGATAACAAGTGGCACGTTTGAGAGCTCTAACAGCCATGAGAGAGACTGAAGCATTTTGTACCAAGTACCACCATGCTGAAGCAGCACAGAGTAATTTCAGGTTCTCTCCAGGCAGCTGCTGAAAGGCTAAAACAGAAGAGGTATGGCAGGAAGAAAATCCAAACCTGGGGATCTGGAGAGATAAACTGGAAATGCAAGAACAATAAATATAAAACTTCATTAAAAGATATAAACAAATCACAGATATCAAGAGCACATTTACCACAGAGGCAGAGGAGCATCAGGAGGTTTAAAAATTTGCCATTCCAAGAGTCCACGTAGTAGAGAGCTTGCAAATACCATGTAAAGAGTATCCCTGGTGTGGTTTCTAGCTCCTGCATTTAATTATAAACAAAATAAAGTGTAATGATGCTTAGGGTTTTCTTTTCCTCTTTTGAACCTGCAATTTTAAAAGTTGCTTATGTTATATGCACTTGCATCTGATCTGAACAGTGATATCATGTGGTGCATAACATGCCTTTGACTCTGTCTCCAGCCCTTTATCCAGTTAACTTGATGAAGCTTTCTAAACAGCTGGCAAGATCTTCTGAATGGCTGGGTGGGTCAGATAGAAATTTCTGAATATTATTACCTGTGGGATATGTCTTTGTATTGTTATTTTAGGTGATGGATTCTTATGAATGAATACCTTCTGCTTATCAGTGGGAGGACTTTGTGTGCCAAGCTATTCGGGTAATTTAGTATACCAAACGTTTACACACTCAGAAAAAGATGCAGCAAATCCAGGGCCAAACCAAGAATCAACACAGTTTTGATGCAAAATATCCACTTGCTTAAACCTTCAAGGTTCCCAAATGAAGCAGTGAAACCAAGTTATGTTTGTGTAGGGACTCCAATTTGTGCAGGTGTTTCTGCCTTCTTGAAATAGATGCGAAACTTCACAATTCATCTCCCATTGCTGGGTGTGATGTTTACAACAACCGATACAGCTCTACGCTTTATTTTGCAGGACTCAAACCTTTACGACCCTGAGAATTTCTGAATCGAATTTTTCTACTTAACATAGATGATCCATAATATTTCTGTTGTACCAGAGCAGTGCTGAAATCCTCTAGGCTTTAACAGCAGCTAAGGGCTTCTATTTTGTTAACTGACTGGTCAAACATTATTTCTGGATCTTTGAGTAGCTTTTCCTCTGAGCGTTCTCTGTCAAGCTAATGGGGATGTGTAAGCACAATTGTGTTTAAATAAACACAACTTGTGGAAATCTTTCCTAAGGACAATGCTGCTTCTTTTTTTCTTGATCACTGGATCTTGCTGATGTGTGCAGACTGGATACTGCCACCACAGCCTCCTAAGAACTTTAGAATTTGCTCTTTCCTTTTTTTTCCACTGTCAACTGGCCAAATATTTCCAACATTTTCCTTTAACAAATGTGTCCTTGTGGGGGAAAGTCCATTAGTAACAGAGCAGTTGCATCTTGTCAGGACCAGACTTTAATGGCTGTTTGAATTTTAACTATTATTTGCTAACTATTCCTGTTCAAGCCAACTAAGACCATAATAAAAGCCATTAAATACCAAGTAACTGGCCTCAGTGTAGCTGCAGGGTATAACACTGAGTATGATCTGAATTTATCCACCTCAAAGCAAGACTTTGACCCTCACAGTCTTTTTGAAGATGGAAACTTTTTAAGATAATATTGCCTAGAAGAATGAAAGTACTCTTCTTTGCCCCACGGAAGGCTGTGTATAGTCCGAAGGTAACATGACACAGTAATTCATTTTCCTGTTTACAGGATGAATGAATACACTAAATTATCTGGCACTGATTTGCATGGGACAATGCAATCTGGTGTTTGAATCAGTGGAAAAGTACACTGTGTAGAAGGACAGAAAATACAAAGCATTTCCCCAGTGCAAGCACAGGAACTGCCAGTGCTCGTGGATGAACAAGGCAGGCAAGGCAGACTGAACCCTTCATTCTTCTGTCTTTTTCCTCTCATGACTACTTTCTGAGCACCAGAAAGCATTTATGGCACTTAAAGCATCATTCTGGTAACCATTGTCCAGTGAAACAGCACTGAATAAGCAGAGAAACTACAGATAAAACAGACAGAAGTGATAGGAATGGAAGTGGTTGCCCATGGTCAGATGAAGCCCTGACGGTGTAATGCCAAAGAACACACCAGCAAAAGGACTCCAGAACATCTTTCATGGGTCAAAGGAGATGACTTTCTCTTATCTCCTCAGTAAGAAGAGCACAGACCCTCGTCAACTGCAGCTTTGCCCTGCTGCAGCCTGAGACAGGAATCTGGGATAGAAGGGGGGACATGCTGTCCATCTCCTGAGTCAGTGTCCGTGTGAAAGCATTGCATCACAAATTAAGGGAAAATATAACACAACCCCTCAAGAGATTTATCCTCTACATTATTAATGGATTTTCTGCAAAGACCCAGGAACAAATTTAGCACTGGTGGCATTTTCACTTACAAACCAAATCTGAGTCTAAGCTATTTAAGGTGGTTAGAATGAAAAGATCAAAATCCATAAAAGCTAAAGAGATAAAAGTTGAAGGCATGAATCTTAATCTGATGAATCTGTATCTTCAAATCTAGATGTGGGGCAACAAATGCAACTAAAATAGTCAGGTTAAGAAAGGAGAAAAGTAGGACAAAGGTTGAAGTAATTAAAATTTCCTGGTTATTTACTTATGGCCCAATCAAAGTCTACTGAAGAAAACAGAAAGCCTCACTGGGCTTTGGAATAGACTGTTAAGACATTTGCACATCTTAAATGATCACTGGATGTAACCAGTGCACTAAGACTGGAGTACAGAATGGAGAATTAAAAATAAGCAACGCATTAGCTCAAGTGGGAGCATAACAGAGATCTCACAAAGCAATTTTCCATGCAAAAGGCCTTAACTCACACAAACAACAACAACAAAAGACCAGTCCAAAACAAAACCCAGCCCTCACAAGTGATGTTCAAAACAATGCTTGGCTAGAAAGATGAGCTTTACACCATGTTCCAAATGTGAGCAAACTCCACAGCTGGAGACATTAATCTGAAAATGTTCACTGCATGAACTGATCACTGCAGGGATCAGGAAGAACTTTATTTCCCCGAAGAACAATAACATATTGGCAAGGTGTACTGCAGAAATATTTCACCTTTTTGAACCAGTGAGTGTTGCTGGTGGCTGGATAGCAGACTTGACAAATCATGAGGCATCATCTGTCTAGGATGTATCAATGCATATTGAAGGTGGTCCAGGAAAAATGCTATTTAGTGAAATGGCTTTTTACATGTCATCCTGTAGAAATAGCTTACTGATGCTTCACTAACAAATAACCCACAGCTAAGATTCTTACTCCCAATGTTTTGCTTACTGTTTAAAGTAAATCACAGCACGTAATTTGCATTTAAGGTGCTTAATTAAACCTAGCAGTGCCTGGAGGAGAAAGATGGAGGTCTCCTCTCTGACTTAGCTTGCTTGTACAGAATTGGTTCTCTCTTTCACTAAAAAATATAATGCTGTGTAATGTCATAGGGCTGAAAAACCCCCACCAACATACGTCTAGATTTAAACCACTTGCAGAATGCTTGGCTCATCTCTGTATTTGAGTGAAATGTGAGAGTTGTCACTCAGGCCTAGGAAAGCATTTAGGAAGCAGCTAATCACAGCTGCCCAGCAGTGGTTTTCACAGAAGGATATTACAGTGCCTGAGTTACAAGACTAATTTGCTTCTAAACACATTCTTTTTTTTATTAGAATCAGCTCAAGGCTTTGCATGTTTTCAGTGATGTTTAATGGGGATTAGTTTGAAGTGAAAATGTGTTTTTCATTTGTCTGAGAAAGACACAACAGGGAGCAGAGCCCTGGAGATTATTGAAAGCTTTGGGTGGTTCTGGGAGGCCAAAGGCCAAGCAACTTCAGATTTCAGTGGAGTGTAATAACCCCCTAGATTTGCACAGCCTGGTGTGCCTTATTGTGCAATTATGGAATGGCAGTCGTAGTGCATTTCTGACCTGTGGATTATTCACTGTGTATCATTAACGCAGGCATGACATGAGCAGTAAGAAGTCAGGCAATTCCAGCTGCATCTGGAGCTATAGAACAATCTCTACTCCCATCTTCTCTATTCTGTTAGGATGCAGTAGCTCTTACTCAGTTTAACAAAAGTTTAACTACAGAGTTGCAAATAATAGAGCTGTTAAAGTTTATTCCCTGATTCATGGATAATGAGTTAGTCATTTTGCCCACCTCAGGATATTTAGACAGTTAATTAGTGGCACAAAGAATTGCTATTTAAGGGCTCGAATAGGAAACACTGTGCATTGTTTTTCTGTTCAGTGGTGTTTGTGACATATGGTCGACTTAAATCTTTGTGTTTATTCAATGACTTGCCAACACATGAACATACTGGCTTGTTTTACATTACTTATTTTTTTTATTCACTTATATTCAGTAGCTGAAACATTTTCTTTGGTTGCAAAGCATTGCTCTCTGTGTGTTGCTGGAGGTACATGAAGAATGCTTAGAAGTCCAATGTTTCTGCCTTCATCCACCCTGAAGACTAGCTCCAGACATCACCGTGCTGAGTGACGTCTCAAATATTTCTGATGTCACACAGACATTACTATGAAACAGAGCTCAGACTTTCTGGAGAACCTTTCCACCATGATTGTGTAACACCTCTTTGTTCTGAGAGAAAGGTTTGTATCTATTGAGGATGGAGCATTCTTGTGGTCCCTAATCATCCTTTGGATTTTTGCATTTGGAGACCCAGGTTAATTTATCTGCAGTGAGCGGTACATAACAGTATTATTTGCATTGATTTCTTCCTTCAACCCAACTATGTGCTAGCTGTATTTCTTGGGAGAGATTTGAATGCTGTTAGTGACCTTGTGAGAACACTGTCTTCATTATTAAAACCAGGTCATAAATACCCCTGGGCATAATGAAATGCCTCACCTGCAATTCTTCACATAGTTTCCACTGCTATTAATTCTTTTAGGTGTATGAGGCCTCACACATGTCTATTCACTAAATAGATATCATCTGGAGGCAGCTGAATATAACATTTTGGCATCAAACAGCTTGTACATAGAACACCTAGAAGTATTAGTTGTGGATTTATCAATGTACCAAATTCTTGATTTCCTGAGATAGCTCATCTGGAGGGAGAAAAGCCAGCTTCAAACAGGAAACTGAAGTTGTCCAAAGTTCATTGGTGTTAGAGGTCAAGATTTAGTTCAGCTTATTACAGAGACAGATGTTAAATTCAGATTAGGAATTACATTTTGGGAAAGTTTAAGAGGTTTTGGGATCTGTGGTTTTGGCCTAACCCACTCTTTAATCAAAAATGACATCCTTGGGCAACAGTGTTCAACTCTCTCATACCTCTCGGAAATATGCGTTCTAGACAGACAGAAGCTATTTCAATCTCAGTAAGGAAACTCAGGTTATGCTTATTCTCTAAATACAGTTGAAGAATCCCCTCCAGTTCACAAGAAAACTATTTTCCCCATCCACATTTCATTATTTGCCTTTGACTTTCACAACATTATGAGTGCACTTTGTTTTTGTAGGAAAAACAGTTTGCTTATGATTGTCAAGTCAAACACATTTGGTTGCAAAGAAAAATTTAAATGAGGACTAGTTTGTCACCCATGACTTCTACTGAAGTGGTGGTTACTATAAATGATATGTTATAAATATGCTCTTTTAAGCAATACTTTGTTTTGAGTTGTTTTTAATTACTTTTATTAGAAACACAATGACTAAAGTGATGTTAAATTTAGAAAACAGCTTCTTCTTTCTGCAAGGAAGTCTTGGTGGTGTGGGTTTTTAGTTTTGTATCCTCCAATTAATGGTCTCGAAAAGTCCTAATGTGCCCTTTAAGTGAGACACGTGGGTATCCAGCCTGGCCTATAGCAATACTTTGTCAGGTATCCCTGAAAAAAACAGCTCTGAGTGCTCTCCACTGTTGCACCTTGAAAAAGCACAGACTCATTCTGGGATGCAGAGGGAGACAACTTTATTCTCAACCCGTCTCTTTTTATATTTTTCTCTATACAAGTCATATAGTAACTAAAAAACTTATGCCTAATCACAATTTTTAGTGAATACCTACAAACTAATCAACTAACAGATCATGTGCTGATCATGCATCTATTTACTGTTAACTTAGCGTTTTGGTACTGTCCCATTACTATCAGCAGGCAAGGCAAGCTTCACAATAAGTGATAACTTTCTCATTCTAAAAGCTAGTGGTTACATATTTAAAAAAATTAGATAAGCAATGTCTCAATGTTCTATGCACTTTGTTTTACTGAATTCTTGCCTCCTCATCCCACATTTTTGTTCCAACAAGCATAACTGTCCTTCTCCCGAGGCTGCTTTCGCTCCATCGACATATTCGAGCTTGCTCTGGAAGCCCTTCCACCCCGCTACTGAAATTTTCTGGTCTGGGAAAGGTGCCTGAACTCCTTGCACAGGGAACCAGGAATTCACTACAGAGAAAGGCACCAAAAGAAGGACTACTGAATAAAGCCAGCTTGTGAATTGGTGGTAGCGCTGCCTCTGTACTGTGCTGTCCTCCAGCAACCCGGCAGCCAGAGGAAAGTTACTGGGCTGGGTTATATCCTTGTTTAAAAAAAGAAAAAAAAGACTTTAGATAACATATTGCAAGATCATATTACAGTCACAGCTAAAACGCTGGTTACCATGATGTTTTATGTAAACAGCCTTTATGAATGCTTATAAAAATGAATTTAGTTACTAAATGTTACCTCTTCAAAGCAGGTAAATGTAATCTGCATTTTTATATGTAGCTGAACACCACAGTTGGCCACAGTCATGTGAAACCTGGAACTGAACCCAGGCTTTAGGCCTGCTTTTTCACTCTAATATTATGCTGTACAGAAAAGGAATTTACTAATATATAGTATTTTCCATCCACTATATATGCCAAAGAATTAGAAAAACAAGTTAAGAAAATGCAGGTAAAAGAAAAAGGAAATATCTCAACAACTCTTTGTAAAGAGATGGGAGTACTTAATTCTTGGTAAAATCATACAAAAGCAATACCAGATTGGACAGCATTCAGAAGTGATCAACCATAATGATTTTGAGCTGGAGATCCTGATTCATAAAATAACATTATTAATTTGCACACCTTGTTTTATCAAATGTAGTTGGAAAGGGATTGCTCAGAAGGTTATATGAAACACAGCTCTAACTAATGAGTTGAAGTCAAGGGAACTAATGCCCCAGAAGGGAAAACTTTCTGAAACTGCTACTTCTTAGGCTGCCACAATCTGCAGAGACAAATGGTAGAGGCCACATCTCTCAGAACATTTGAAACCAGCTTAACCAAAGTAGCAGAAACTGCAGCATGGAGAGCAGCCCTGGCTTGGCAGGGGAGTCAGTAGGATTAGCAAAGAGGTCATTCCTAGGGCTGCTGAGGGGCTGTTGTAGGGGTTCAGAGCTATTTTTGTCCTTTATGACAACTGTTTGATGAACAACTCTATTATTTCCCAGTTGTCAATGAATAAGAGGAAGGAGTTTCCTGTGGAGTAAAATCTTCCCTCCAAGGTGAAGAATCAATTGGAGACAAATACCAATGTCACATTCCAGCGCTTCTCTCCTTATTGTGTTTGGCATGTCGTTTCCTCTATCCTACATTGCAATTGGTCCATACCAGGGCAGAATCAGCCTGTTCTGTCTAATAAAATTTTATTGCGTTGCTTTTCAAAATAACAATTCCTATACTGGCATTTTGAAAGCCAGGAAGGCACAGAGGCAAGAAAAAACATGCCTACAACTCATTAAGGCTACTAGAACAGTTGCATAAAAGGATCTGACAATGCAGCACAGTTTCTCATTCCAGTTTCATTCCATTAATTGTTCCTTTTTTTTTTTTTAATGAAGAACTATAACCCCAAAATGGACTCTTTCCGTACAAAAGCACAAAGATGAGACTGGAAATAAAAATCATTAAGTCTTATTATGTGTACGGTCATGCCAATTGTTTTGTTTTGTTTTTTTCCAATGACCTTCTCAAATTCTTTTTCTCTGTCAGTTGTGCTCTCTTGACTCCTGCTGGAAAGGAACAGAAGGGATGAAGGTAAGTGGCCAAAACACCATGTTGTCTGGTGTTGCAATAATGACAAGCTGACCATATTCTGAGTTATCACTCATTCCTCCACAAGTTCAACACTTGGATAAACCACTCTGTCACTGACCTTGTGCTGTTTCCACTGGGCCCCTTTACTTCTTATTTCCAAAAAACCTGAAGAAAATCTGTCAGAACCTGAGCAGGAGTTTGCTTAGCCTCAGGACACTGGAGCTTCTCGCCGTGGCTTCCATCTCTGGTTATGGAAGCAAAGTGATTTCTGAAGAGACCCGGTGGCCTCACACTGGTGCCCTAAATCTCAGCACACGGACTGGCAGCCCCTGCCTGGGCACCTGCCGGTGCGAGTCGGTCACCTTCTTTCGTTTAGCCATTTCTCTAATGAGTAGGCCCTGCCATGGGAAAAGTTAAACTTTGAAAAACTCAAAGCCTCCCACTTTTGGCCCCTGCTTGAACTCTGCATCACCCTGAAGAGGGGCTGCAGGCCACGGTGCGGTCCTTTCACTAACAGAGGCGACGACTACACCCAGATGGCTCCCAGCTGCTACCTCCAGTCTTGCTTTGAAGCCCCTTTGGGATGTCTGAGGGCTGCTCTGCCTCTCACACACCACTTCGCTTTCAACATTTATGTGAACTCTTTACCTGTCTCTCAACTCGGGGCTGCCAGAGGCTCCCACTGCCCTGCCATTGCCGTCCTGGGGCACCAGCCAGGCTGCAAGCCCTGCCGTTTACAACCATCTTTCCGATGTCAACCTGGGGAGGTTCAGAGATAGGGAGGGGAGAAGGAGCCTGCTTGCTGTGGAAGGTGAGGGGCATGGTGTGGGACGTGTGTTTTCCAGGTAGAGAATAACAGGGTGTAAAATACAAGCTAACTAAATGACGCACACCCCCTTCCCCAAGTGGGATCAAGGCGTCTGAGGCGTTCTTGAGGTACCCTGCAGCAGCCTGCATGGAAAAGCATTCACTGATAAAGCCTGTGACCACGAGCAAGATCACAGAATCACAAAATGACAGAATAACTAGGTTGGAAAACACCCACTGGATCATCAGGTCCAACCATTCCTATCATAGAATCATAGAATAAGCAGGTTGGAAGAGACCCACCGGATCACTAAACCATGTCCCTCAGCACCTCGTGTTCCAGGGCTCTTTTAACAGGGTTATGAATCCCTTTCAAAACACATTCAGTGAGAGCAGTTACATTTCTCCTCCTGGTGTTTTATTTACTACGTATATTTTTGTATGTGTCTGACAGGGTTCCCATCAGAGCAGGTTCCTGTGCTGCCCGTTGAAGAGCACCCAGCTGTCTAGTTCAGACACCAGCCAGTTGAGGGGAGAGGAATACTGGCCCAGAAACACAGAAGGGTCTGTGCAGGCTCCCATGAAACACAGTGACCTGTGGGGCAGTGGTACTGCGCATCAGAAAAATCTGGTATTTCATCGTGGAAATGCTGCAAAGCAAAGGAAGTAAGTGATGCTATTATCCAGGCTTATTACTTCACTTAAAATCAGTAAAAAAGTCCTACATCTTCTTTCTAATCTCCTCCCTTTTTTTCCTCACAGCCTGGAAAACCCAAGGAGATGTCTGTGTTTGAGAATGGGAGAAAATGTTTCTAAGATGTCTCAAATGAAGTCTTTAATGCAAAAAAAAAAGAAAAAGGGAGAGCAGCTCCATTTAATTTCCCCTGTTTGCGGAAGCTATGTCCAACTCTTGTTATAGCCTGCAAAAATGAAAGTCATAGTCTATAATTTCTTCTTCTAGATAAGTAGGAATGAACCTAATATGTCCTTGGCCCTTGCACAGGCTGATGAGGAAGGGTCACCCTCATAAAGTTAAGAGCAGTTCCAGGCTGTATAAATCCCTTTAGCAACCACCACCCCTCAAGGGCTTGAAAAAAAGGTGGGTCACTGCCAGGCACAGCCCATTACACACACTTAAAGGTTGGTGCTCAGTCAGTGCACATTGATCCTCGAGGCACAAGCTCCTATTTAGGCCACGCATCTCCAGAGCATCGGTACTTGCAGGCGGTGACAAACAAGCACCATCAGGCTGGTGGTATTGACTGCCTTTGTACTGTCCCATTCTCTGCACACTTTGTTTGCTTGTCCCATTCTGCTGATGTTGAAAAGAATTCAATTTTAAAAGGGAAAAAAATGGAAAAGAAAAGCATAGTGCCATTGAGTCCTAAGAGTGCTGTTGAGTCCGTAACTCATTCCCCAGCTGTTTGCTCCAAGGGGAGTTAAAAATAGCTGGAAGCAAGAGTGCAGAACAGTGGAATATACATTTTGTAAATGGAGCACTGAGCAATGTCCTTGTTTCAGGACCAGTGAAGTTAATAATGGCCTAGAATCCACCTCCATGTGCAGGTTCTTATAGAATAATAATAATAAAAGTGTTCCTGGATTTTCACAACTTCAAGCCATAAAGAGGAGGGAAATCATATATTTACCCTGCCTTCCAGTCACTTTTTATAGCTTTTATTGTAACTTTTCTCAGAGAAGAGAAGGGATGAACAAAATTGTCCATATTTAGGTAAAGAAGAAAAGTGAGTGGGGGGGGTGTGGAGAAAAGAGAGACACAAAAGATTTGAGACTAAGTTATGTTCTGGTGGCATCTTTCATATTTAACAGTACAGCAGTCAGTAGTAATAACTACGTAAGCAAGTCAGTATCTGCTCCAGTGGCTTCCAATTCTAGACAGCTTTGCAAATAAAGGTAAAAAAAGCACTGTTAATTATCATGCATTATTTCCCAGTGCAAGCAATGTTTCTTCACTGTGACCACAGAGAATTATGTTAGTCATCCTATCAGAAGATTATCCACAACGGTTAGTAGTAAAAGTTAGTTAAATTATGGTCTGGAAAAAAATATTAGTTATAATGGGGCTTTCTGTAGTATGGGATGGGATACAAGGATTTGTGGATACATCTCCTGCTATTCCGTTGAGGACTATCACAATAGCAGTATCCTTAAACCAAGATTTGTTTATGTGGGAGTGAAAAAATCAGTTACTTGAAAACTCCCTGTTGGATAGCATTTGGCTTGATTATTTTTTGAGTGAAGTATAATTATACTAATTGAAGTAATTAGTTGTCTCTGCACCCCAGTTTGCTAGCTATAAATGGGACTAAGAATTCTTACTACAGGATGGAATACAAGAAGTTTGGGCCTGTAAGATACTTTGTCAAACAAGAGCTAAATTCCTGCTGGGGAATAGATATTTTTGAGCCTACCTTGAAGTAGATGACAGATGACATCTTCCATCTGATGGATGACAGATGCTTTGCCATTGCTGCAGCTAACCCCATCACTGCCACTGATGAGTGTATTTGACCAAGAGTCGCTGTAAGATGGTCATGGAACTGTTTGAACAGTCAGAGTAATTTCTACAGCAGGCAATTGCCTTCACTCCTATTGAATTCTAAAGAACTTTGGTAATTTGAAGGTGCAGACGATGCCAGTGGCAACTGAATTAAAGAGGATAGTAAGTAGAAAAAAAAAAGGACCATCTGAAAAAATCAAGACTAAAAAGAAATTCAGCATGTTACAGTCATCAGGCATGGCAGATGGTGATTGGTTCAAAGCAGAAAGAGCTGAGGCAAAAAAACTCGGTAAATATGCAGCTGCTCCAGTTCCAAGTGGTGTGCTTTGCACATGCTACTGAATTTCTAGCTTGTGTGATGGGATCATTCATCTTCAGGCAAAGGGGATGCTGTATTATCTACTCCAAGATGATCATGTTTTCATCTTTATCTTGTGTGTGTTGTCATCTCCTGCCTTGTGGTGCTACAGGCTTGTCTTTGCTACACGCATGAGGTTGCCTTTAGCAGAGTGTGGTAATTTAGCCCTTTGAGGGTCTTGCATATTTTAATTATTACTTGTATTATTGTCAAAAGCTTGCCTACATGAAATGCAGTCTTGCATTCCATGTGGGATTGAAATAGGGGTCAACACATTCTTTCAGAACCCTAAATATTAAGCAGACATTAATTCATTTTGAGCTTTGCACATTTTAGATGAGCATAAATCAAGATGTATAATGGGGAAAAAAATTCCTTCATATGTTGGGAAGTTGAACTGAGGCACTAACTCTAAGTGACAAAAAGTGGTGAATGCTACATAAAATTATTAAATTATTTGTTTAGCATTTACATAATACATGAACGCACCTTTTCTGTATTAAAGCAAAGCAATGATTGGTTTTCCACCAGCAAGGGCTGTGAAATTTAGCTGTATTCCCTTCTGGGATTCTGAAGTTCTCAGGTTCCGGCTTATACAACAGCAAAGTCTAAATGCAGACCAGTTTTTCATCCATGAAATGGAAGTTAAATAACGCTTGACCAAAGTAGACAAAACAAGAAGATACGTAGACTAACTGGAAACACTAAGATTTGAAAATTACCTGATAGGAAAAGGGAAGGGAGGGGATCAAAGACATCCCAGGGAATGAAAAATTCCTTCACAGCACTTCCCGTTCTCTCTGTTTTGTTAACCAAGGTAGGATTAGGTTTCAGCTGCCAAAAGAAATAACATTTGTAGATTTTTTTGGTCTGGGGAAGTGGGATAGAAAGATTTAAGACAGCTTTTTCCAAACTATTTGCTTTTTGTCAAGGAGTCAAGTCCAGTTATTGTTATTAATTTGTATTACAGAACTACCAAACCAAGGGTGGATTTCGATTGTATTAGGTGCTGTACAAATATCCAGTCAGAGACTTGTCTCACCTCAAAGAGCCCGTAGTCTAAATAGACCAGACAGACAAAGGGCATTTTGCCCTAAGTTGTAGAGCTGCTCGGCAGTAGAATAGGGAATTACACTCATCTCTCTTGAGTCATAGCCTAGTACCTCAGCTACTGGAGTACAGCTCTGGAGAACAGAGCTATCATTAAAAGAAATGAGCCTGCCTTCTTGTATCCAAACACAAGATAGGCTGAGATTGATTCAGCAAACTCATGATTAATGTGAGTTAGCATAACTGACTCCCATTGATGTCCAGCTGGGTGAGCTGGAGAAACCGCGCACCACCTTGCCCCAACTCATTTCTGTATTTAGTCCTTATGGTTTGCTGTGGTTTGGGTTTACAACAGGTTCATTTCATATATAAGGTTTAGAAACAGGCAGGGTCTCTGTGGGGGATTGCAGTCTGGTCTGCTCCTGACCTTGCATAGTACAGAACAATACCTAGAAATTCAGGTGGCCTAAATTGATTATTTAGGTGCCTAAAGGATTAGCCTGTATGTAATGTTGTGAAAAGTGAAAAGCAGTAGTTAATACACTTTCCAAAAGGTCCCGAAGGAGTGGGGCTGCTGAGCAGGGACGAAGACTGCACTCCACCCTCACCCTTTCCCAGGTATCTGCCTAGCAGAAACTGGCACATAATACTGCCTGCTTTGTGACTGACAGAAAAGGAGTTTGCACTCTGAAAGTCTTTACCTTAGCCTCTTGCTAATATAGAAACAAAAGACTTTCTGTAGGAAAAAAAAATCTGAATAAATAAAATAGAATGTAAGTGTAAACTTGAACCTGCTTATTCTAAGGTGGAGCATCTGTGGGTAATTCCAAATCCAATCCCACATGTAAATATTTGAAGCAGCATTTGAATTGTGAAGGACTTTTCTTAGGTGGGAGAATTTCCTGCTTGTTTTTTAAATCCTAGCCTAGATGTGCACAGGTGGCTTCAACTTTCTGCTGTGTGTGTCCCAGCTGCAGGCAGGGAAGTGGCTGGGCAAGCAGCAGATTGGCTGCCACTCGTTTCTCAAGATGCCAGCAGTTAGCAAAGCAGACCTCTCGGTTTGCTCACAAGACCAAGCGAGAGTAAATGTTTAACTTGAGTCTACAGCTTGTACCTTTCTTTATTATTAACTCAACCCCTGTTTTTCTTTACAGTTGCACAGCTGCTAGCACACAAGAAACAAAGGACCCTTGAATTAACTTCCTGATGGAGGCATGAGCAAAGGTAAAGTACGTTCTGTATTGTTTCCATACCTCTACATGGGAAAGGAGTTACACATTTCAGTGTTCTGCATTTCTGTTAGGGCAGAAAAGCCTGCCAATAGCAAGCATTGTCTAATTGTGTGGTTTTTAAACTAAATCACTAGATAGAACCAGCTGATTTCATCCTAATTGGACACAAACTGAAACAGTACCTATATACCTGATATAGGAGTATGTACAGAAGCTTTGTTCAGACATTCACACACTCACCAGTATACACCACTGCTTTCCATTGCTCCTTTCTTCACACCAATAGCCTTATCTTTGTAACTATTGTTTTCCTTTTAATTGTTCTCCTCTTAATTGCTTTCTGTACTGCTGAAGTTTAAAAAGTTCTGCCTCTTCTCCCTGTAGAAAGGCTTGACTGCATTATGAAGATCTGAATTTACATCAGGCCTTTCACTAAGCTCACACAAACCAGCTCATTTGTTTCAGACTCTTCCTGCATCCTTTATTCTTTACCTCTGCTCTTGGTTAAGCTGTGAATTCTAGAAGGAAGCTCCTTGTCAAGGGAGGCACCCGTCAGCACAGCGCAGAAATGACACAATCATTCTGGTTGCTGTGTCAATATGGTGTGAATATGTATTTTAGTTTATTATTAAATATCTGTGCGTGCTATGTGGTGGCTCAAAATTGGTTTGCAGAGAGAAGGATTAACTTGCTCAATTTTTTTTTTATTTGCTGTGACATAAATTTATGTGGAAAATTATATAATGGGACTTTAGCCAAAGTAATGTATCAAAGGAAGTTATTGTGAAGATCAGCTGTGGAAGTTGAAGCAAGTACTTAAAGACATCAAGAAAATAGCTGTGTAGTATAATTACATATTAGATAAATATTGCATATTTTTACAAACAATAACATTTTAATGGAAATTAGTTTTACACAGTTCAGTAAAAGAAGAACCTCCTTCCAGCTGCTCTGAATAGCTTTTTACTCCATGAGTAAATCTGATACGTCATGTGCGATATCCATCTAAGCAGACAATGCCTCAGCTCCAATACAATCTTTAAGAAAACCCAGGTGCAATCTCCTCTCTATACTTCTGTGTGTGTGGTGCCTGGTGAGGGAGAGCATGTCTGAAACTCTTGAATGCCATGGGGGAGGAGATTTTGAAAGGTGCTGCAGCTAAGCAGTTTCAGTTGTGGTTTGTGTTGTAGCAGCATTTGAACCATGGCATGTGCTGCTTTCAGAGTAAAATAGTTCCTTTATATTATTGTTCAGCTGTATTGGCAATCAAAGCATTTGATTTGTAAATATTTAGGAGTCTGTGAACAAAGGTTTGCAGGTGCATGATGAAACGTGAAAGTGGCATAATCATTGAGCGCTGTTTGGGAGAAAATAAATAGCTGTTTGGGAGAAGTTCACACATTTCTGATTCTCGAAAGCCTATTAGATTAGGAAAAAAACTCTGCTACTCCATGTTTTGGTCAGATCCAGCTGTTTATTTAGCCCTAAAGATCACTGGCACCATAAGCCAGGGATGATGCAGGGATGGCAATGCGGCTAACAGGTACTTCCAAAACATCTATCACATATAGCTAAGATTCTGTCACTTTACTCCCATTGAAGAATACTGAAAAGAATGGGAGTATTGGTGGAATAAGTTAGTACGTATTGCAAGGATGTCAGAATACAGGCCCAAGTGGCTATGAAAATCTGAATCATAAGACAGAAAAAGTAAATGAGGAGTTGCATGAATGTTAAGAGACTGACACCTTGGTTATGAAGTAAGAGGGAAGTCAGTTGTGAAGCTTTCACCCTGTTTCTACAATTGCCAAATTCAGATTTTACTGTTTACTCAAAGATTAAGAGATAAACTAGGAAAAGAAACCCAACAAAACACAAACTTGTTTTCTAAAAGAATGGGAGAATTGGCGCGTTGATAAAGAACCTTGTGTCTGTTCAAAGGTGACCTAGGTCAGCAGAGGATGAATTTGCCTTCTTTTTTGGCAGGAGTTTAATGTTTGTTAAGGGTCCATGGATTTCTCCGTTTTCTGAGCACTTTTTTTTCTAACCTGGCAATTCTACAAAGCATACGTTGGACTTTCAATGTATTTGCCTAACTTGTTCTGGGTGCTACGAAATGCAAATAAAGACACTGGCATCAAAAGGGGATGGAGTGCTTTGAAGATGAAGAGCTTGACACAGAGCCAAGAAGCCAATGGACCAGTGAGAACTGGAATTCTTATAGGACGTAAAGAGCATGATGTTTGTTGGTGAAAGGAAATAAACATCATAAAGGAACCAGGGAGATCTTCATTGCTTTCTCCTAGCTGATTGCTTAGGCCAATAGAGCTGGCTCAACTCAGCTTCAGAACTGAAGTGGTTAAGGAAAAATACAGATAAGTAAGGACTGTTCCAGAGAAGAAGGTGGGAAATAAGAAAAGGCTAAATTCTACATTGCCTGTATTAAAAGCGGACAGAGACCTTGGGCTTTAACTTTTGGCTCTGCTGGTATGACAGTGCCAGCAGCAAGAATCCCAGCCCAAGAGGACTTTGAGCTTTGTAGGTCTTTTGGTTAATTGGTTGGTTGGCTTTTAACTTTGTTTTTTTGGGGGGGTAATATTTCTTTTTTATATTTGCATGCTTTGTTGGTTTTTTTTTTTGGTGTTTTTTTTTTTTTCAGTGCAATGCTAAGAACCAGTTCCAAAATATTCTAGTGATACTGTAGGATGGGGTAGGATGGGACCATATCATGCTTCAGAGACATACGAACAGAAAGCAGCAAAGCATCATTTTCCAGCACAACCTTCCATCCATGCTCAGTGGCATTATTCTGACAATCAACAGATTACTTTCTTGGGTAAAAAGTGCAAGGCAGTAACTGCTTTTTGTGCCTCACTCCAGCTCTGAACATGCTTCTCTCCTGTCTAACTCCACAGAAAAAGACTCAATTGGCTAGCAGCAATGTACAGTGTCGAGTGTTAAAATGCATAGAAATAGCAATAACACTGTCCCATGATATGATCAGGGTTTCTTTCTCAGAATCTAATGATGTTAAAATAAATGGAATTATGTTGCTTTTCATTTTTTTTTAAGTCAGTAAATTCCGAAAGAGGATTTGCCCCATTTCTACAATGTGCTTAAGGACTTAGAGCGCACGATCAAATGCAGATTTATTAGGGGCATGAGGGGCTGGCATATAGCATTCCCCGCTTAAAGCTGCTCAATGCCTTTTCGTTCTGGTCAAGGAGGATGGTTTTTTCATCTTAATCAGTATTTGTGGGAACATATGTGGCCTTGCATTTTCCAGAGATTATTTTTTTATTGCACAGAAAAAGTGATGAACACTCTTTACTATGAACAGCAAGGAAAACTGGTGTTATGAATAGGACATAGAAAACATGAGTTGGAGAAAATACCACAAATCTGTCACTAGTGGAAGGGTTTTCCTTCTTTTTATTGACACAGTCAGTGAGAATACTTCCACTGATTTCAATGGAAGTTAGATCAAATCACAGTGTCTCTCTAACTCTCCCCCTCTGCTGGCAATTCAGTTCTCGCTGTGCTGTCAGAGCTGCATAGGGTCTCTGAGCTTTGCAAAAAAAGCCTTTTAAGAAGACATATAGTAGCATTCCTCACTTGAGTCAAAGGATGAAGCACCTAAGAAAACTCGGGGGTGGTGGAATGTAGGAGAAGTAATAGATTCTAGAGAAAAACAGGTAGATTTTGCAGTCTGAGCAATATCTGTTTACTTTTTATAGCAACTGGAACCAAGCACACAGACTGTGACTGATAACACCTGGTCAGGAAGATAGTGTTTCTGGTTTAAACATAAGGAACAAGCATGCAGAAAGGGCACCTTAGATTTTAACCTTACTTCCTTTGATAACCTAAATCAATTTCCACTACTAAGCCAACAAAGCATTATATTATTCTATTTTGAAACACAAAATAAATAACCTACAAACCAGTGACTGCAGATAAGATTATTCCATATGGTTTTGTAAGACACTGCAGTTTACAGGATATAGAACACTGGTACAGTCCATGGTCTGCAGTATTGTACATTAAGGATCTTAAAAATCATACTTTGTCATGTGCAGGAAGATTGGATTCTTGTATTTGAAATGTTAGCTTGTGTGTGTACAGCGGTTTGTCTGACAAGAATATCTTCCTACTCCTGCTTCACAGCCCTTCTTTGTGCAGCTTAATTTTTTTATTCTTAATCTGCTCTGTACAGTTCTTTGTTTTGCTCAATTCCAAAGACAGCTGTTTTTTCCCTACAGACCCAACTTGAAGCAGTGAACAAGCACACGGTGAACTAAGATTATTTAGGTAGTAGGCAGATTACTTTGCAATAGTGATAAACAAAACAGTCTCAGCTGAAAACAGAATTACTAATGGTCAATAGAATGGCAGACTTGTATGTTTTAGACAAATCAAATTCTAACCTTCATTAGCCCAAATTATAGTGTTATCTAAATTTGCCAGATCACGTCCACAGGTTGAATGGTTGTGTAGTTTTCTTCTAGTATAATCCTATGTAAAGAAACATTTGTTTATTTATTTATTTTAGAAGAAAGCAAAGCACAATCAATACTTTACTGAAAACAGCTCTTTAGAGAAAGAAACAGAAAGAAACTCAACAGAAAAAACCACCTTTGCTCTACATTTGTTTAGTGCTGGAGAAAGGTCTCAGAAAGACAACGTTCAGAAAAAGGATTGCTAGTTTGTGACTTTGGCACATTTTCAGAATTCAGACACTTTCACCTCGCCTTTTGTTCCCAGCTCAAATTCAGAAAATCCTCTTAGGTTAATTGGTTTTCCAGTGCAAAAAAAATCAGATGAAACCTGAAACAGGAGAAAAGCATTTTCTTCTTTTCTTTCCTCCCCACTGCAGAAGAATGAGATAATCCCGCTCGGTATGAGCGGACAACTCAGGGTGGGTCCCAGCTCCAGGAAGGGTTCTGGGTGGGAAGGTTGGAGAGAAGGGCTGGAAGAGGCTGAGCCGAGGAGCGGCCGCCGTGGTGCTGAAGGGACAGCGCCCGCCCCCGGGCTGCCCCCGGGACCCCCCTGAGTCCTTCCAGTTGGGAAAGACCTTTAAAAACATCAAATCCAACTGTAAAACTAGCACCGCAAAGTCCGTCACTAAATTATGCGGTTGAGAGCAGCCCTGCGGAGAAGGACTTGGGGGTGCTGGTTGATGAGAAGCTTGACATGAGCCATCAGTGGGCGCTCACAGCCCAGAAGGTCAGTGTAGCCTGGGCTGCATCAAAAGACGTGTGGCCAGCAGGTCAAGGGAGGTGGTTCTGCCCCTCTATTCCTCTCTGTTGAGACCTCATATGGAGTATTGTGTCCAGTTCTGGAATCCCCAACATAAGAAGGAGATGGGACCGTTGGAACCGGTCCACAGGAGAGCTACAAAGATGATCAGAAGGTTGGAGCACCTCCCATAAGAGGACAGGCTGAGAGAGTTGGGCTTGTTCAGCCTGGAGAAGAGAAGACTCTGAGGAGATCTCATAGTGACCTTTCAGTACCTGAAAGGGGCTACAAGAAAGCTGTAGAGGGACTATTCATAAAGGCTTGTGGTGATAGGATGAGAGGCAATAGGTATTAACTGGAGGGGGGCAGATTTAGCCTAGACATAAGGAAGAATTTCTTCACCATGAGAGTGGTGAGGCACAAGAACAGGTTGCCCAGGGAAGTTGTGGCTGCCCCATCACTGGAGGTGTTCAAGGCCAGGTTGGCACTTTGGGCAGCCTAGTCTAGTGGGAGGTGTCCCTGCCCATGGCAGGGGGTTTGGAACTAGATGATCTTTAAGGTCCCTTCCAACCCAAACTATTCTGTGATTCTATTCTATGTCCTTAAATGGCACATCTACATGCATTTGAAACCCCTCCGGGGACAGTGACTCAACCACTTCCCCGGGCAGCTTATTCTGATGCTTGACAACCCTTTCTGTGCAGTAATTTTTCCTAATATCTAACCTAAACATCCCCTGGTACAATTTGAGACTGTTTGTTGTAGAGAGCAATGAGGTTTCCCCTGAGCCTCCAAACTAAAAAGTCCCAGTTCCTTCAGCTGCTTCTCACAAGATTTGTTCTCTAGACTCTTCACCAGCTTTGTTGCTCCTCTTTGGACACACTTCAACACCTCAACATGCATGGACAATACTATTCTCCATGGAAGTTAATATCTCCTGCCCAGTAACAATTACTGAGATTTAAAAAAATTACAGTAGTACTTAATGACCCCAGTAATGGTCTGTTGTGCTGCTTTACCAACACAGAGCAAAGAATTGGTCTCCAGCCTGAATTGCCTAAAGCTTAATTAGGTATGACACACATTACTTCTTGTGCTAAACTGCTGCAGGAGGATGTTGTATGTTGTTAAACAGCTGCTGGATTCTGCCCAAGAGGGAAATCTATTTATGGGTTGTATTTTGAGTTGTAAAGTTTGCAACTATGCTTACAAAACAGCAAGGCTATAGAACCGAATTCACCTGCTGAATTATTAAGACTGTTCAGTCACACAGAACAATAACGATAAAACAAGAGGTTAGACACTGGCGGGCCCCATGTGAGCTGTGTAAAGGTATGGAAAGCACAGGTCATCCTGAGTGCAAGGGCTACTGCTGAGCAGCAATACCTAAGCGGTCAGAGACCATTAACAATTACCCTCTGGCCTGTAGAACTGGCTGGATCCAGACAGCTCAAAAAAAATATGTAGCCCCACTGGAAAGGCTCTACTTATGCAATGAGAAGTTCTGGGACAGATTTCCTGACTCACTAAAGAATTGAACCTGGAAGTACAACCACTAGTGAAAATTATGACTTTTTCTTCTTCAAGTTCTTTGGAAAAAATTGAGTTCCTGATTCTCAGTAACATCTTAAGACCAAGAGGTTGTCTTTGCATTTGGCAACGGCTGGGGTATTTCTGTTTATCAAGGATCCCATTTGAATTCCCCTGCTAAGAACCGAATATTTAGCATTTCCATGGCAACATATTTCTGAACCCATATTACAGTCAGACTGACGCGTGTCAACGGATACAGCGATGCAGGAGGTAGTGGCTGAATTTATTCAAGCAATCACATTCTCTTTTCTGAGGCTAATGCACATGAATCCAGAGTTAGCAAACTGAATTGACAGGGATTCCATCTCAATGAACATCTATAATGTTCCAGCCCAGGAGAGTAGCATTTAATTGATGAGTGGGATTATATTTACATAGCAATTATAACAAAGTCAAGGTTGGCTTTATGTCAAAGACTGTTTGCTGTAATATCTTCCTGCTTCGTTGTCTGGGAAAGCTTTTCCTTTGTGGGCAAGGAAAAAAAAATCAGGACAGATGCACTCAGGTTTAAACGTGCTTCTTTTCATATTCCGCAAATACTCACTTCGTGAAGCCAGCTCAGTAGTCACATTATGGTTACCTTAGATGCATACATTAATTTACTCCATTATAACTTAGATGCTGGTTGTTTAGCTGCGTAAGTATTAATAGTTATTCCCTGCTATCCTCAAATGGCTGTTCGGTGGCTAATGTAAAATGAGTAAGGGCTCATTCTAAATCCCCTGTAAGTCAATGGACATCTTTGTCCTCATTTCATTCAGAGCTGGAATTAGCTATCCCTGTTGCAGTGCCTCCAGAGATTAATTCTTTGTCCCCAAGACACCTCTGCAAGGTCAGATAATGCTAGTGACTCAGTTTCACAGGTGGGAAGCTGGGGCCAGGCAGGCTACTTCAAAATCACTTGGCAAATACCCCAAGGTCCTGACCCTCATCAAAACTTCAGTTTGGATTATTTTCCATGGATAATGGGATGTGGAGAGGGGAAAGGTGAATGCCTGAGTTTTACTCCAACCTGGAGTTGGATTCAGAGGGAGGGAAGCAGCTGGAGCTCGAAGCTAGAAGGCAATGTCACATCTTCTAGATCTGGATAGTCAGACAGACTAAGAAGGAAGGGCTGTACTCAGAAGTATAAAACAAATGCCATACTTGTTCTTTCATCTCATACAAGAAACCAGGTCCTGGCATTCTTGAATTTCCAAATGGTCAGAAGTGATCATCCTTCTCTTGAACTTGGATGATAGATAGTGTGGTTTAGATCCATCTTTTTACTACACTTTCCCTAAGTGGCTTACCTAAGCATATACCATGCTAGAGAGAGGGAAATAAACTTAAGTCTCTTGAGACTTTTACCACAAAAAAAAGTTTTCTTGTCTTAATCTAAGCTTTCACTGCTCTCAGTCTTATTGCCATGGAAATTGTCTCCATAGCTGGTATTAGAATCGCCTTGTTGACATCATTAGTAAAGCATATAATAGATAACTGAACTGCTCTGATATTTATCTTTAGGTCAACAGCTATTGAGACGCCAGGGGCAAATTAGAAGAAAAGCATAGACTTTTTATTAGTAGAACTTAGCTTAACTGCATTTAAACTTCATTAAAGAGCAAAAAAGAATGACCTTTCATAATGCACTCTTTCTTTATAAACTATGAAATAAGGATATTAGATTAGTTTGATCCTGGTTCTTATTATGCACACACAGTAGATGAGAATGCAAAAATTCCCTCACTCAGTCAAGTACTCTTGGATGTCATATCAAAGACCAGGTGCTCCACAAGCCCATTTCCTTTCTTCGGTGTTTTATGTTTCCTAGCCCTGTAATTCCTCCCAAGAAACCAGAAGAAATCTTAATTTCTTACCCCTCTCCCCCCCCCATTAAAGTAACAGCTCTGGTCATTTAAACAATCAAGCACATGTTCCTACACTGTCTGCACCTCATGCTATCCATAAATGGTGATGTGGTAAGAAAAACCATGGAGGAAAGGAAAGGAAATGACATTAACCTTTTCCATCTGATAAATAAGGGCTCTATTCAGCTACAATAATCCACATCCTTCCCTGGAGATCCCGTTAATGTAATACCTAAGGGCTCAGTTCATTTAAAATAATTTCCACACTGGCCAGCTGATTTCTTAGTGAATTATTCAGTCCCCAGACTGAAATATTCTCCCTGTACAATAGTACATGTAAAAGGCTTAGAGCCCTTCTGTAGCTCCCAATAGGCTGGCACTCAGAGGTGCCAGAGGGTCTGTGACATCCACGTGGCTTATCTGTGCCTTCTAAATCAGCAGGAACTGTTGTGCTGATTTTCATGGGACCACCAATTTGTAAGCAATGAGGATAGCATCCATTGTCTCCCATTCACTGCTCCCCTCTGCAGGGTGCTTCTCACCTCCCTGTCACAACTGAAGCACTTGCAGTTTTTAGGTGGTGAAAAGAGAGTCTGAAATTTGGGTGGAAATATAGTTCAAAAAAGGCAGCCTGGATTACGCACGTTGTTGCTGGAGTTTGTGGTAATTGATGTGGATCAGTGACCACTGCAAGGTTGCTTGAGTGATCCACACTCCCAAAGGCTAAAAGCTGCAAACCAAAATTTAGGTTCTTCTCCCCTTTGGAATGCATAGATGGCTCTGATGTGATTGGTATCTGCTCAGCTATATGTGCCCAAGAAAGTTCCACAGACAAAGGACTGTTTGTATGCGTTCAGGCAGATGTTTTCAAAGCAGGACAGGGGAGCAAACCATACAGAATCGAACTGTAAATCAATAGGAAACAGTAGAGTAACATCAGTAGCAATATGTGAAAATCCCAGATTTATTTAGTTCTATTGATCCATAGTCGATTGAATACCAAGGGAATCCTGTCATTGGCACCAAGACGTTTTGGATGAAGTTCCTACATTATGAGACATGTTCCTTCCTCTTCTTTTTCCCAAAGGGAGTGTAACTAATTGAGCATAATAAACCAAAGTTGTATGCAATTTTGCAACCTTTCTGTTGCTGTAATAAGCTGTGCTCTGAGGGTTCATTATTAGAATGTCTTGAAACTTGCTAGTTAAACAGGAAAAACAAGAAAGCTGACCTCACTGTAGTACTTAATTGAAGAGCATTTATTGACTGTTTTTAAGTTCTTATAGCAACTCTGTTTGCTAACAACTATGAGCCAGCTCTTGGCTTGTATAAGACCCCTAGCTCCTGGGATGGACACAGCCTAGCTACACAAATAACGTCACGCTCCAGGCTTGGGTCACAGGGTTGGATGGGGACTGAGAAGGAACCTATAGCTGGAGGTTGGCACTTTTTCCCTTGTTGCAGGGCTCCTCAGCTTCTCTCTTCCTCCAGAAGTGTGCGGCCAATATGCCAGAGTTGTGTATTGGGCACACTTTAGTTCCTGGCTCTTTGGTGTTGGGGCACATAACAGGATTCAGTAGAGAGAATAAACACTTTTGGATCCACCCTGAGTCCTTAAGGGTTCTGCAAGTTGCAGATCTTTAGAAGAATGTTATCTATCAGTGCCAAAGCAAGCTACAGCTGGACCTCTCTCTACAAGTAAAGCCACCTTTGAACTGTCATGCTGAGGCTGGCATGCTCTTCATGCCAGTCTCCATCCCATCTGTATTAGAAATCAAGGCAGAAGCATGAAGATCATTAGGATGCTGTAACCTTAAGAACAGTTTCTCACTTCATAGAGTTACTCAGCAGGCACTGGTGCATTTAGCTGTGATTCATTATCACTGAACTCTGGCCCTGGCCTTCGCCAGTTTTATCTGGATTCAGTTAACTTGTTCCACTGGTAGGAAAGGTTTCTGAGCATTTCTGTTATCTCTCTGGAAATCTTAAGTAGGGAGCTGAACAAGATTGAGAACAGTTGCCTTGTAGAAGAGACAGAAAGAAATGAATTCTGTAGGAGTTTAGGGAGGAAAGGAAGTTGTTCCTGGAATGGATGGACATGGCTCTCCTGTGGTATAAAAGAAAAAGCTGAGCTAGCAACGGGTGGAACTGGACATTATTGTATATGATGTTGTATTGACTTTGTGCAATGCCCATTGAATTCACCTCTAACCTAGTTCATCATAGTGTAAAATGAAACTGGCTGGGTTTTTTTTCCAAAAGTTTTTAAAACAGTTATGGCTTTGCAGAGCTGTTGCTTATCAGCATTCTGAATACTGTAATGCCAGCATAGTGACGCAGGTAAATGAAGTCAGTGATACTTCATTGTTATAAAGCAGCTGCAAATCTGACCCAGAGGAGATACGGATTCTATTCAAGGAGTCTTTGATGCAAATTTATGCAGATGACTGTCATTAGTCTACTGTATGTTTGCTTGAAACAGCAGGGTAGGAAAGAGACAGATACTCTGCAGAGAACAGGCCATAGAAATTGCAGATTTGTGCCAAATCTGCCATCTTAGAAGAAATATGAGAGCACAAAGGAGCCATGCCTCTCAATTCTTTTGAAAGATTGCAGGAAAGGAGGAGGGTAGAAGCTGTTTCATCACCAGCACAAACCTGTTGGCTTCACCTCCTCGGCATTTAATAAACACTTCTGTCCTTGGGTCCCCAGAAGCAAAGCTTCATGGTCGGGTGGGCACAGGCAAAACCAGCAGTGGGGCAAAGAAGCAGGAGCAGACAGAGTTCATTTGACACAGCCCTAATTGACAGGCTCAGGGTAAGATCACTTCATTTTGTGTGTAAAACTCTAATGGGCTGAGTTAAAAAACTTTGTAGTAGCAGGAGTTTCCAGGAATGTATTTTGCCTAGGTGAGCCAGAACAACACCTGGAATGGGCTGTGGATGCACACGGTTGATAACGTTGCTCTGTACTGCATCTGCCTCTTTATATACTGACCTCATTTTCATGGACTGCCAAAGCTCTCTCCCAGCTCTCTGGGATTACTATAACATTTCAGGTGACAGTGACAGTAGGTCCAGTGGTCTCTTTGCAACCCAATGAGAGGGTGAAGCAGAACAGGAGTTTAAAATAACCTTTTTTTTTCTGCTAAAAGCACAGGTAGGCTAGCAGCAGCAGAGGCTTCTGGGGGGAAAAATGAGGACTTCAGACATCTGTCAGTGACTTTGATTATATATAATGGTGGTGGGATGCAGAGAGAAAAGCCAAGGCCCAAAAATATTTGTGCTGCATGCAAAAAGCCCTTTCCACTTTTACAAAAATCCTGTTGTCAAAGCTGCCTTAAAGGGGCTACAGTTATCTGCTGGATCAGTTATCAGAGAAAGGGGGAAGGATTTGGGTCATGTTAGTTCCCGGTGTAAATCCTCTGGTCACTTCATACTTATTGCAAAGTAGACCTTGAGCCTCTTTGAGAAAATAAAATCTGAAAAGTGCTGGACTCCCAAATGCAGTGTATTTTTCATCAGTTCTAATGTGTTGAAAGATGGGATTTTCTGTGAACTTTTCCCAAACAGTCTTGCTTCTTTTTTTTCTCTCTTTGAGAGGGGGAGGAGTTGTGCCTAAAAAAACAAACCCAACCTGTCGTTCTCAGCTCTGCCAACCTGTCAGTCCAGCCATGCAAGAGAGAGGGAGAGAGACAGAAAAAGAAAGGAGGGAGTGAAGTAAAGATTCTTTCAGATCTCAGCAGGCATTAAGGTAAAGCCCATTTCTCATTTCCTTAACTGTGCTTGTCACTGCGTGTGTACATGTAAACAGAAATTCTGTTACCTTAGAGAGTTTTAAACTAACTTAACAATCTGTATGGGAATAAACTGCTTATCTTGTTTAACTGCAAGTGTGTTTTGCATTGCAACCTGTCAGCTTGTTAGTGGTTGTTTAGAAAGGCACTTTCTCTAAAATTCAGAAGGAGAGTTTGTGTTCATTTGAATATTAAGAAGAGGCAGAGCTTTAGCACTTGTATGAATACATGTTTGGGAGGAATATTAAGCTGTGTAATTTTAGGACTGGAGCCAGCCTGTAATTACTGAAGATCAGGATAAGAACTTGTTAGAGGAGAGGAATTCTTCCAAAGCTGCCTATTGCAAGGCTTTTCTGGAGCATTTGGTATTAGGTGCTGCTGGAAACAGGATAGAAGACTATGCAGACTGTGGAACTGGTCCAGTTTGGTAGTTCCTACATTCTTCCTCTTCTGTCTGCCTATTTCTGGTGAGGTTTGTTCAGTTTGCTATTACCAGGGGAGGAACAAAGCTGAGGTGCTGCAAACCTGCCCGCATGAATTCTTAAGTTAGGAGGGCAAACCAGCAGAGGCACTTTCAGCTCATACCAGAGGAAATTGAAGGTTACAGACTGTGAGAAATGTTGGCTGAGATGAGTGTGAGTCAGAAGAATCATTTTGCCCCAGAGCTTGCACCATGATTCTCATCTGGGCGACCAATGTGTTTGGAACAATTCTAGTAGAGGGGCCCTGGTAGTGAAGGCCTGAAATACAAGAATGAACACTACTTTGTTAGATCCAAGGGTCTGTGCATGAGGTCTTGTGCACAAATGTATCTATGTAGGGCGTTTGCTGAGAGATTCTGACTCCTAGAATGTCATGAAAATCTGCAAAAAAAGGTAAGAAAGGGAGAATTACATTCATTCACCTTAGAGGTACCCCTGCTACTATACTGCTAAATCCTGAACAAACATTTTAAACTGTACTGAGGACTCTGTAATATTTTTCTAAGTAGGCTGATGCCCTGGGAAGGTCATATGGAAGGCAAACTGGTGGACAAGATTTCTTTTCCTTGCAGTATATTTAGGGTTGTCATAATGCCAAAATGTGCCTGCTGAAGATAACCTGTAATACCAAACCAACAGACAGAGCAAGTTGAAAGATGGCAGAGAACAACAATACAAACATAATATTGCTCACTGTATGGGCTGCAATGCCCTTGCCATGGGTTTTATTATATCGTACTGGCTAGTGCATCTTCTTTGTTGTTAAACTTCATCAAGCACTTGTGCCTGTGCTGCAGTTTTGGATTGAATCTCTCCTCCCATGACAGCAGCTACGACAGAACTGTGAGCCTAGGAAGAAGACAGAAGTGATCCAGATTAGAGAGGGGTGGTTTGTCCATATGACCATTACTATGAAAGTTTGCAATGTCCTTGTGTTACATCATCTTCCTTTCTTCCAGTAGTATGGTCTCCTGAGAACTTTAAGCTGGGGTTTCTTATTGTCCCTGATTCATTCCCTGAGGGGATGGCAATACAAAGTGAGACTAGAAACCTTAAATAAAAAAAAAGAAATTATTTTATAGATAGTGTTTTTGTAGTATTACTATAAACTTTCTTGCCAGAGTCAGAATGGAGAGGGAAGTGCTTTTTTTCAAGTGACTGTAGGAGGTGGAGAAGAGGAAATAAATGCTTCGGTTCTGGTGGGGATAAACATTCCTACTGCTAGTTACAGTAACAGAACTTAGTCACTGAAAGAAGGAAAGGAGGGAAATTCTTTAGCTTTCATGGCTTGCAGAGGCTTCACTAACTAACCTTACAGAACTTTTGCATCTTCTTTCCGTTTCCCTTCCCTTTGTTTCTATTGAAATGATTTAAAGCATTGCAAAGAATGCTTAGGGCATCTACATGACACCTACTACAATGCCAATGGTAATTTTTTTTTAATGGGTGTAAACATTCTGATGCACTTGTTTCATTACTGCTTTTGAAAGGATATGAATGTACTGATGTAACAAGGTTGTTGCTACTAAGTCAGCCAGGCTCCCTAGAGATCAGGCAATTGATCTATGTACTGTCAAAACCAAGATTATAGTACATGTTGATAAATGGTTTAGCACTGCTTAGCAAATGTCAGTTGATCAATCAGAGTTAACCAGCTGCAAACTTGCTAAATTCAGGCAATGTCCAGGCAATCCATATTTTAGATGGGCTTCATTAGTGTAGCTGTAACAACTCAGCACTGCAACACAAGGGAAAAAAATGTCAGAAATACAAGTCAAATTCTTACTGAGATTTCTATATCCATCATTCTTGAGACAGAAAGAGCAGGGACTGATCTATGAGTCATTTGTTCAGGAAATTGTTACCAAAGAAATAAACTTTGCAAAGGAAGTGTTACTAGAAAAAGGGTTGAAATCTCAGAAACTCTCTGCTAGAAGGGATTCTAAATGGTTTTTGGAAATCAGTTAGAAAACACTTCATACTAAGAAAGTTTCTGCCTTCCAACAGAATACTGCTGATTGATCTTGCTCAGTTGTCTCCATCATGACTAAGATTCTCTGCACTGGCCATTGCCTTACCCTTCTTTCTTTTATCAGTTACCTTCCTTGCCCAATATTCTCACCATGGCTTTTGGTGAGACTGTTTGGTAGCAGGGCATCCATATCCAGTAACCTATTGTGCAACTAAAATGCCATAAGATAAATACAAATAAGCCAAACAAATGAAAACAGTCTCATATTACTTTTCACTTTGCTTTCTAAATTTGGATAAAAGCTTGATTTGATTCTTCATCTTTTCATCTTATATTGTAAAAGCAGGCTAGTTGTCCATCCTGTCTGGCAGGAAGCGATGCTGTAACCAAAGAAGCCATTGTGCTGCTTTTCACAAGGAACTGCTCTTTTTTTTGTAGTTTGCAGTCACAATAGTAGCACTGGTTCCTCTTTTCCAAGCAGTTAAATTCGTGTTTTCAGAGTGTAGACAGGGGGGAATATGCTTCAGCTACTCATATGTTATTTGTGGTGACACGCTGGACTGGAGAACTGGAAGAGTGGAGAATGTTTCAGCCCTTAATTTCCTGTGGAAAGATTCATCTGAGGAAGCATTGCATTTTTGGTTTCTCTTTGCTGTCAGCATGGCAGAGGATAGTAGGTCAATACTAGCCTGAGGAGATCTAAGAATTGACATTTGATAAAAATCAGCAGTCTGGGAAACAAACTGAATAGAGGTAATTTCAGTGAACAGCCATTTTTCAGGCAAGTTTTCCTGCACCCCAAAAGGAAAACCGAGGAATTCACTAGGCAGTGTGAAATCAAGACTCACCTTGATAAAAGGGTAAAATTAGTTGGAAATTTTCCATGTATAATAAAGACATTTCCACTCCTGAGGCAACTTAGAACACAAAGGAGCTCCAGGCCTTTTTTAAAAATGTTCCCTCTCAAACTTTTTCAAAATTGGCACTTAGTTCTGTGTGCACCAATGTCAGGGTACTGATTCTGTGTTGCACTGCCAGCATCACCTTGTTTCTTTGCAAGACCTGCATCCTGGCAGTGATCAGGACTGAATCATAGAATCACAGAATCATAGAATAACCAGGTTGGAAGAGACCCACCGGATCATCGAGTCCAACCATTCCTATCAAACACTAAACCATGTCCCTTAGCACCTCGTCCACCTGTGCCTTAAACACCTCCAGGGAAGGTGAAGCCACTTTATGGACCTGGTTTCTGACATGGTCAGGTGGCCCATTTTGCTGTCCAAGAAGTGTTGATCTGCAGCAGTTATGGGAGAATATGCACATTTTCTCACTATCATTTTCCCACTCAAAGATAGCTCAAATGAAAACAAATCTACAACTGAGATATTCACTTAACATATATAAAAGTAGATGCTATAAAATACAGCCTACTTTCCATGAGAAATCTCAATGGGAAAATCCAAATATTTATATTTCCACTCAAAGCCTTAACCAGTTGTTTGACTATTAATGAAAATCGTTTTAGTTTTCTACAACTGAGAACTCTTTCCAGGAGTGGCCTGCGGTGAGATTTCTAGTGCAGTCTTGCTTTGGATAGACTAAGAATATTAATCTTCTCATGGCATTTTGTCACCACAGCTAGCTATTCCCCAAAGAAATGAGGCATTTGGTACCTCATGTGAAAAAAAACCAAAACCAAGCAAATGTCAAACAGCTTCTCTAAGTTTCTGTCATTCAGGTTTCAGAAAGATTTTATTTAGTCTTTTCCAATAAGAATAAATAATCAGTGCTTTGCTTTATCTACATAAGTCTGTTCAAATTGAGTGAAATGATTGGTGCAGCACAGTTTTGGGTTGAGGTGCAGTTTCCCTGGTAACAATCAAGACTGAAATCAGAACCTTTTGAACAGCCAGTGGAATGTGGTTCTACTTGGATGACAATAGGTTAAAGCATTTTAATGGCTAAAAACGTAATCCAGTACAATAGGATTTATTGCCACTATGTCATCAGATTGACACTATTCCTGCAAATTCTTTAGCTTGTGACAGACTTCAACCGAAATGTGTTTAGTGGAAAAACTTGTAAAATGCCATTAATCATTTTGTTTTCCAAATCAACCAGAGTCTGTGTGTCTCAGGGGGTTAGAAAGAAACTATTCCAAGTGAGTGAAATTCAACCTTTCTGCACAAAGCCCTAATGAATGGCTGTTCTGGACACAATAAATGGTTCTAAGAACTAACGGTTCATTTCTGCAGGGTGCTGAGTACTCTGGTCCAAGTCTATTGGAGAACTTCCGCACTTGCTTAATTTTACACTAACAAAATAGTTTCCAGTGATTTCTAGGATGGTTATTCATGCTCTTAAACCTGATTGTATTTGCTGACAGACAAGACCTTACAGGATTAAGTCCTAAACCAACACTGGAAGAAAAGATTCCCTGTTCAGTATGGCAAAGGCATGGGACAATATTTCATCCCTTCTGCTGACATTTTTCCAACTTCTGTAATAACAATCCTTTTCTCTTCTGAAAGATCCCAAAGTGCTGTCTGAACTAATATAGCGCAGCCATAGCTAGGAGCAATGATGTGTAAGGTCAGGACAGGAGAATACGTTGCCTGCAGCTTTAAGGAAATGTCAGGTTATGATTCCAAAATCTGCTCCTTCACACTGAAGCTAAAAGTGTAAAAGACTTGGCTTGGCATCCTTTGGGATGTCAGTAGGGGACCTCTGCCACACATAGGTATCTAAAACCATCTATTTTGTTTATAAGACAGCAGAAATAGGTGACTATTCCACTTGAACCTTCTACCAATTTTCCTTTCAAATAAAGGAATGTCATTCTCATTCATTTTCATTTAATATGAACCACAAATTCTCCGCAATCACATGTCTGGTAACATGCACACCTTTTCATTGTCGAGAGGAGACTTTTACAACAATAGAACTTCAAGCTAGTAAGTATTCCGCTCTTTGGAATTATTATGTAGTTATGAAGAACAATTGAGCCAGACAATGACACAACTTGTTTCTTGTCTTCCTCAATGGGAAATGGGTTTTGAGTTTTGCGAGGATGTTCATAAACAGCCAAGGGTGTGTAAGGCGAAGAATGACCTCAAAGCGGAGTTTTACACAGGAGAACAAAGAGATCTCAAGCCCTGATTTGAAAAACACCCGAAGACCAAATCAATGGCATAATATCATAATTATCAACACGCGTCATAATGTTGCTGGAACCCACTCGCCGTTTCTGCCTTTAAACACAAGTAAACACAAGCTCCTCTCCTAATTGCTATGCAGCTGTCAAGCTTCATAAATAATGTTTGTGCTGGCAGTAGCTGGGAGATAACTTCATCTATCCAGCATTCATATGGACTGGAGATTTCATCCTTGCTTCTTTCTGTGGGATGTTTTGTGACATTATTGTTTTCAGATTGCTTTCCCTTTGTTATGGTACTTCTGGCTTCCTTCCAGAACCTTTGAGATGACTTTTTAGTCTCCTTAATCTGTACTTTCTCCGCTGAGCGTAATCAGAATTGCAGTTGCTCCCAGACTAAGACACCCAAGTGGTATGACTTGTTTTTTTCTGTGGGAAACACCACTTTATGTTTTTCACAGACTTCATTCCCTGAAGACCTTTTTGGTAAGAAGCGAATACAGCTTAGCACTATACAAAATGTTCCTGAGAGAGAATGCCACCAGTCCAAGCTCATGGGATTTGGAGCTTGTCAGCAATTTGATAGCAATTTGAGGTTTAATTAATCACCTACGGATTTGTGTGACTTTTGAGTGACTCTGGCTTTATGGCAGGGGAAAGTGATGTTTTTACTCAGTTTTACTCAGTCTAAACAGGAGTAAAAATGATCCAGGGACAATACAGCATCAAACATCTCCCCCTTAGGCTGGGTATATCACTTTTGAGTTTAATGTTGTTGACCAATCATTTATCTAATTCCCACTGAGTTTGAAGTGGTTCAGGTGACAGTGAAAGTAAATTTCAAACTAGAGAGAAAAATTATGCTCAGGCATGCTGCTATCTCTAATGACAGCACCCCCATAAAATTAATGTGTAATAAATGAGAGAGACATTTGCTTCACAGGTCCGTAGCACCTATGAGGAAAATCAGAAAAGCTGTTTTTCAAAACTATCTTTGGAAATTGCTTTGTCAATAAAATGAACTGTAGTGTAGTTTAGATATCTTTTTTTTTGTCAGTGTTGACATTTGTAATGTGGCAGATTTTTATTTGATGTATTTTTGTTAACATTACCTCGATAAGATCTGCTTGCTTGTTCACAGTGTTTGCCTTTGAGAAGTAAAACAGGAAAAACACAACTGACTGAGCAGGTTTATGACAAACATCTTGAAGTGAGCTCAACCCCCCCTAAGTAGCTCATTCAGTCAGTAGTACTGCTGAGTTAAAATCTTAATGCAAAGATCAGTCATAGAGGTACACACCACGGACACCGAGGAAGGCAGAGTCAGCCTCTATGTAAAACACAGGAAGAAAAAATACTATCAGGAACACCTCAATTCAGTTTTTATTAAAGGTATTTTTTTTTTTAAATAACTACTGTCACTTTTGGAAACAGTTTATTTTTTTAACAATGATATATTCACTTTCCCAGAGACAGCTGAGGGATTTCCTGAATTCATTATGATGGGACCAAAAAACCAGTTTGTTGCATTCTCCAATGGTTTGTTGTAAAGCCTTCAACAAGTATTTTCCCTCTCTGGCTTCAGTCTTGGGAAGGTTTGAAGCAGGCTTACATTTGTTCTTATTATGTGCTTCTAGTTCAGCATATGCACCAATGTTTTTCTTACATTTAAACCCAATGCCTTAGCTCTTAGATTGTCCTCACTTCACATGCCTGGCCTGGAATTCTTCTCAAGTCCTTCAGGAGCTGAAGAAACTGACTGCCTGTGATTGAAGGGTCTCATCAGGGTGTCACAGTTAGTGTCAGTGCAAATATTGAAAAGGATCTTAAGAATTAAGCACTAAATCTGTCTGCTTCACAAGGTTTTGAATAGAATGGAGAGGAGAAACTTTGTATATGGTGTCATAAATTATGAATAAAGTTTACCCCATTAAATATTTGATGTGGACCACCATTAAAGAGTGGGCATTGGCATACATGAAACGCAACTCTGATTCATGATGAATGTCTGTCTCTAGAGGGATGAGTGACTTAGCTAAAGATGTTTTAAAAGTGAGGGAGAAGAGACAAGCTTTAAAAGGAGATTCTGTTTTCCTTCACATTTCTGAAGACTAGTCCTTGCGTCCAGAAACTCACTGAGGTGCTCAAGAATAAACTGTGGGACAGCTTGAAGAGACTGAAAAGGAAGTTATGCAACTTGCACACTGAGGTAAAAATAAAATTCTTAAATGTACGGTCCAAACACGCACACGTGATTTTCCAGTTCCACATTATTTTCATTATCTGACTTTCAAAACATCAACATACTGTAAATTAGACTGCTGAATTTGGGAATAGAATGACAGAGTTGAAAACAAGAGTAGCCAACATCATGCTGAGTATAAGTTTTGAAAAAACAACTACTGAGTTTCAGAGTAACCTGCCTTTCCAGATCACATGCAACCATGCTGAGACTGTGGGTCATGAAGTTGTATACACAGGAGTTCAGCCTTCTGGTCGACAAGGTGTTGAAAGCTACCTCTGAAAGAAGCATCCCATTCCTAAATTACCTATAGACTGTGTGGAGTTAAGTAACAATATGGAAAGTCCACATTCTGCCAAAGTCTGCGAACCAAAGAAAACGAAGATTCTAAAAAGCTCTTGTTCCCTAGAATGTATTTGCTATGATTCCAGCAGGCCAAGCCAATTCTGAAGAGCCACGATGGATACTGCCTGTGGTGATACTAAGAAACCCAACAGCTAGATCGGATCCAAAACAAGAAATCAAAGACAACCCCTTTGCTGACTTCAGTAGGATTTGGATCAGGCCTCTGATCTCTGAAACCATTTAATTTGTTTCACAGACTTTTAAAAAGTGATGACACATGTAGCCCGACAAACACGTATTTTGATTTGAATGAAGAACCTGAAACTCAGGATGCCATGTAGGACCATGGGCCTTGACTGAGCAGCTCTAACCATATGAGTTACGTGATGTGCTCTACTGGACTCAGGAGAAAATCATATTTAAGCCTCATATCAGAGGTGGACTTCTGCTTTATCTATATTCGCAAACAAGACTTGTACAAAGCTGCTCAGTAAAGTAAGCAGTCATTCTTGACTCTAGTAATAATCGATAAATCAACTTCTTGAAGCACAGTATTTGATTACCTGGTTTATCTGACTGCACGTGTTAATGTCAGTCATGGAATTTTCTGGTTTGCGGTGTTTCCTAAAATACTAGGTCATAGTGGATGCAATTCATTTTATGTGTATGACTTATTTTGATTTTTTTTTCCTTTCCATTTCTTCAAGGAAGTAATACAAAAGGAGTTTTCCACCGTTAGACCCTACTTTAGATTTGAAAATGTAAAGGCTTTGGTGATTTAATTGGTATTTGAGATGTTTTATTAGGTGGGCTGAGACAGCTTCTGGGTATTACAATGGAATTCCTGCTGCGGTCAGTAGCCCAAAGTCGAGATCAGCAGAAACTTGCAAGTGCTCCTGTGTGCCTGGGATAGCCCTTAGAAGTCAATAACCGGCGTCAAGCTACATCTTAGGGAACTGTCTGCTAGGGTTGGAAAAAAAAATCAGATATCCTCAAGCTTCCTACTCATATCTTCCTTCTCTCATGTGTTGAACAGAGCTCACTCATGCTGTTAACTTGGGATTCTATTTTATTCTATTCCTTATATGAAACACAATAGCGAGGCATCTGATCCAAGCACCATTGACACCAACACAAGGCTTTCCATTGTCAAAGCTTCAGCCTTTTGAATTGGCAGGATTAAAACTTGCACAGGCTATATAACGGGTTCTCTGATCTTCACACAATCCTTTGGTTAAAGCCACATAACCTTTTCTTCTCCCAGTTATTTTTGCTGTGTGCACAAATAAAGAGATGCCAGACCAGGGAGCACTGAAGTAGATAGGACTGCAGGAGCTCACTGTAGAATTATAAGAACTACAGCCCTATATCTGTATATTTCTTGCTCTGTAGACATTCATGAATAAAGAGCACAACTAGAAAGATAGTGATTCCGTGTTCTTGTGTCACAGTGCCCTTCCCTGGTTTACATTGGTTTACAATGTACTCCAGAAAACAGGAAAAAAAGAGTACACTTTCTGCCTCAGGAAGCAGAACCGCACAATGTGACGTAAAGGAAACAGTCCCTGAGATTGGAAGAAACCTTTTAAAATATCAGCCCTTGCCCGCCCCCAACATCCTACATTATTAATGACGTGTTGTGTTTTGAGAAGAGATTTAACAGCACTGAACTGCAGCAAATAACAGAGCTGCGGGTGTTGGCTCCATTAAATGAAAGTGGTCAGCATTATCTAATCTGATTGTTCGTGACCTGTCACTTACCTAGTGTTGAATATATTATTACATTACATCATGTCTATTAAAAGCTGCAACAAACTCTTCTACTGCTCCCTCCCAACAAGGTCTGGTGGAAAAGTTCCTCGAAGGATTTTTCTCTGCCTCTGTAGGCTGAATGTAATCCGTAAGATTTAATGTTTGGAGAAATTCTACTGCACACATCTGCAGAACTATTGAAATTAACCTCCTTCACTGAGCATCGGAGCAGGCATCAGTGTGTCCAGGGACAAGGGAGAAGGAAACCATAATTAGTGCTAACACTTGTATTCAGTCGCTTTACAGCTAACATGCATTAAAACCCAGGGGATTCTGCCTGCTGAAGGAGTAGGTTGGTTACTGATTTCCAAAGGAAGGTCACAGTATTTATAATACATCTTTTAATCTATTTTCATGTTTACACATCTGGTAGATTTTCAGGTCTAAGATAGGAACCAGCTATACCATCTTTAAGAAATGAGGCTGCAGAGGTTTGACCAGAAATGATCCAGTCAGCTCAATTCCAAAATGCAAATGGATCACAGCTGATGGAAAGAGAACCAGAAAGAGGAATTTTCAGGCAGGAGGAAATAACAGTGCTCCTGCATGGATCCAGCCGCTCCATTGCAGGTGAAAGCTGCACGAGAAGTACATCAGGGTCACCTTTAAGGATTGGCTTTAGGATTGCAGGTGCACTGGGGCTGCTCACATGCTGCACCCAACCTGAGTGCCACATGTACCTACCCACATCTGCACCAGGATGGACTGATGCTGTATCATATTATCAAGCACATGCTGTGTCCAGTCACCCTGGTACTGGAGCTGCTGAGAGCTGAGGGTTAAAAAGAGGAAGAGAGTCCCAGGAGTCAATTTTAGGTCTCACTCCTGCCAAATTGTCTGAGACAAAGAATGGCAGTGAGGCCCAAAATCAGGAGTTTCAAGTTGCCAGCACTTTCCATTTCTCATGGTATTTCAGTGTTTCCACTGCTCATTTCTGGCTAAAACCAAGCAGTGCACACAGTGTGAATAAATTAAAATAGACATTTTCAGCTTTCTACAGTTTTGGGAAATTTCTCTGAGTGGTAAGCAGTGGGCTGGTTCACTTTTAACCTGTCCTGTGGCTCTGAAACAGGCAAGTAGCCTTTGTCATGGAGCAGCTTTAAAAGTCTGTCTTCTCAGACTTAAGGGGCCAAAGTTATTTCTTTTTTGTTGTTTTTTTTTTATTTTTTAATTTGTTTTGTTTTAAGGAGATCTGGTTCCACTTATTAAAATTAGATGTCAATATATCTGTTACTGTAAGTTGTTCCAGTGTAGATTGCCGCTCTACTGTATGGTTTTAAAATCTGTGCAAAGGTTTGCTGCTCTGTGCTACTTGTGTTTATCTTTAAACACGCGTAATAAACAAACACTTTAAGTATTGTCTCTGTGTGGAGGCATTGAATAGCAAGTCTATGGAGTATCCTTTTGCTCCAGCTCTGAGCTTAGCCTATTCAAAGTTTTCTTTCATTCCTGTATTTGCAGCTGCTCTTCAGCTGTTGAAAGTTCTATATACACAAAAAGATGGAGAAGAAGGTTGTTAACTCGTAAGGTGATTCTTGCAGAACTGTGTGTTACAAATGTGACAGAGTTCCATTGGCAACTGGTGAACTGCAGCCCAACCACTGTGCCGAAGTGATCTGAACAACAAAACTTTTATTTTAAAGGGAAAGTTGAGCCATTGAAAAGCTTCGCTCTGATGGCTTCAAAGACATTACTACGGATACAAGAAAGTTCTGTGGCTGAAGCTCACGGCTGGGGCGAGCTACTCTCCTGTAAAGTCAGCACAAAAGCACGTTCTGATCTGAAAGTGCTCTGGGTCACGCTCTGTGGTGGGAAGCCCTCTCCTATGTCCCTGCTTGTTAAAGGTCTGGCTCTGAGTTCAGTTCAGGGGATTTTGCATTCTCCCCCTGCCTCCCCCCTTGTAGAGATGCCTGCGGAGCTGAGGAAAATTAAATGATTAAAAAAAAGCCCACTTGTAGCATAAAGTTGTGCTTATCAAGCTCACAGGCCTGACCATATCAGACTGAGAATATCAGGCACTTTCTGAAACTGTGAACATCATTGTGTTCTTTTAATTCTGCCAGAGTGAGAGGTTTTGCATGATAAAGACTATTTTGTGAGGCAAGAACAAAGATTTGCAAGCTCAGTTTCCTGAAGCATACCTGTTGGAGATGCTAGCAAACACCTCCATGGGCGGGCATGTGGTGTGCATGGTGTGAGATACACAGATGATGAATCATGATATGTCAATCCTGCTCTGGGGATTACGTATTAGAAGCAGAAAGACTGCCTGTAAGCATGAAAAGTTAGGTCCGTTTGCAAAGAAGAGTGAAAGGAAGGAAGGAAAGGAAAGGGAAAAGGAAGGAAGAATCTCAATGCTGTCTTTTAATAGATTTATTTAGATTTTATTGTGTGGTGTGGGTTTTTTTTTTTTTTAAAGGAACAAGTATTTGAGTCAGTTCCAAAGCAACTCAAAAGGTTTTGACTTGTCACATTTCTGGTCTGTGAGCTGAAAGCCTTCCAGGGTTGCACAACAGTGACTAAAACTGGAAACCTTTCAGACCATTTCCAAAATGAAGGAGGAAACTGAGGTGATTGCTAAACCAGCGCTAAAGAGAGAGAGAGATCCACTTCCATGTGTGTGGGGTTAGAATGAGACTATTCAGTTTCATTTGCAAGTTTTCAGCTGTTTTCTTTTTTATTTAATCTCTGAACAGAGAACCAAGATTTCACATTGTTCTGCTTAATGTTTTACAAACAGATTGTTGACTGAAGTTGTCACTGAACAAAAAATTCACCCCATTTGCCTAAATAATAGGAAAATATAATATATAAAATATAAAATATCAAGATTATAGTGACCATTACATATAGGAGAAGTCTTTAGAAGGCTAAACTTGATGCTTAAGGCTTTAAATTTATTGCTGTTTTGAGTGTGCTAATGAAAATCAAGAGTTCAAGTTCTTCTGGTACAGCTGCTTTATTCAAAAGGAACTCAGTGAAGATGATAAATATAAGAAGACTTGCGTCTGCTAGTGTTTGCTTTCTCGTAGCTCTTCACTGGATATAAGTAGGTGTTGGGTTTGTTTCTATTTCTGCTACTGCACTGCTTTATGACCTTTGAAATACAGAACTTTACTTACCTTTCCCCTATATCTAATTGGGATGAAATTTTCAATGATATCCCACAAACACAGGTTTCTAGAACAGTTTCTTATCTCCCTGGCCATCTTTCAGTACCCAACACAGTAAGATTCCAGCCTTTGCTTAGATAATTAAGAATCTATGCTGATTTTCAGAATGCTGAGTCTGATATGTGTAAGCTTTAGAAGAACCTCTAAAACCTCTCTGCCAATTACCCTAATGAAATCTTTGAGATTTCTCGATTTCTGGCTTCCTGCTATCCTGCCCAGCTTCACTGCTGCATTTTTATGTCTGGTAAGTTTCTGTTTAGGGGGGGAAATGCATTTATAAGACTATTTAGCAGATGTGCTGCAAATTTCAGCAGTATGAAAGAAGAGGCTCATGAGGCGTACAAACATGCCCAGAAATAAAGGCAAAAACTCGCACTGAAAGTAAAAGCAAGACAAAAAAAAGGGCAAGCGTTTGTGTTTTAGTATTAGAGGAAGGTGAAAACGCTTCCTGGCAACATCTGAGAATAATTTGCAGCAACCGATCTGTGAGCTTTAGTGAGTAGAGAATGTTTTTAAATCCTCCCCCACCCCTTTGTTAATCTTTACCAGGTAGTAGGACCTTTAATGTAATTCATATGGCTTTCTTAGGTATGTGTAAAACAGTTCCATTTTGAAAAGTAAGATTTTTGAAATGGCTCTAAGATTTAAGTTCGTAAGTCCGGTTGTAAGTCTTCTCCCCTCTAAAATTTGGTAATAATAATAGCCTTCAGACTGTTCTGCAAAAGGCCGTGTGTCTCAGTAGAGTGATGAACATCTGGCTTCACAGCCTCACTGCCTCTCATTTGGAATAGGAAAATCACGTGCCTGTTTAAAAGTGTCCCCATGAATGAAGTACAGATCATAAAGTAGTCTTACATAATTCAGAAACATTGAAGGATTTTTTTTTTTTAGAATTAAATGTTCTAAGCAATGTCAGACAATGTTAAAGAGTGATTAATTATGATGCATGATTCTTATTGCACTTGAGAGACTTTAAGGGGTAGCCTGGAAAAGTTCAGATTTGGCTTACCTTTAAGCACACCCAAAATACTGGGCAACAGTTTTAGATGTTTTTGAGTGACTGAGGAGGCTATTTCCTAAGACTTTCAAGCACATTTGGGATTTTAGGTCATCTGGGGCACGTCTCCACTCTGCAATGCCAAATGGCTGTGAGCAATCCAATTTTCAACATGACGGAGAAAGATTAACTCGGATCCTGAAAGCAATATATGTCTGTTACCGTTGCTCTGCACTGATTCTTTTTCACTCCATCCAGCTTCAGGGCTAAATTATTTGGTTTTGTGTTAGGAAGCTCTGCATCATGTTCCCTTTCTTATTACAGACATACTTCTGGTGGCTTTGCAAAATCCAATCTAGCAGCTTACTACATGGCTTCATTTACACCAGTCAAGAGCCCATCACAAACATCCACAAGTGTATATTTATGACTACAATCTGTACTTAGGAAAGACCCTAATTAGAGTCAGAACTCCTAATGCAAGATGCCTCACAATCAGAGTTGTCTCCTGTGTGTGACAGACTACCATGAAATCAGAGTGGACTTTGCCACATAGCTTTGTGTATGACAGTCTGTGATTCTTGTCAGCACCAACAAAATCTAAAGATGGTGCCAACAAAGACCATTTTTGAAATATGATGATTTGCTGATGGCAACAGCAGACAGTGGAATCTGCTCAGTAGTCTTTGATTCATGATCTGCTTAGTCCCTTTTAGAGTCCCAGCCTGTTTGTGAGTATTTTCAAGGAACTCTAATTTGAATTGGTAAATAAGAAAAGCAGTGTAAGCCTAAGTATGTTTTTTATTTCAAATTTTATTGGCTCCTGATTACAATCTGCTTCATTTTCACACCTCACAATATGAGTTTCTTAAAATAATATCTCAACAGTTTCCAGTTTTGTTTGTTATTAAATACAACTTATAAAACCTTAGGTCAAGAGTCTTCAATAGAGTAGGCTACGCCGTTTGTATAAAGCTATGAGTAAAGCAAGTCCTATGAATGTTTCCAAAGAATGTATTCCAAGTAGTATTTTTGGAAACATTAATGTTGTGTTTTTTAATGAAGGCCACATTCTGAGGCTACGACACCATATGTCACATTCATTTCTGTACTGCAAAAAAAAAATATACAGAAAAAGAAAAGAAAAAAGAAATGGAAACTATGTTTGGCTTTTAAGTGTTTTTGGAATAGTGTCTTTGCATGCCTGTCATTGTTCCTTGGATGGGAGAAGGGTTCTTGGACTGTTAATCTAGTCCATCCAATATATATTACACTCCATGGGCCTGACTCTCTTCTGCCTCGAAGTGTGTTCAGTCATTTATATTCAGGCAAAATGAATGAAGAGCTGAGGAAAAAGACTACTGCTAGGAAACTTTTTTTATAAACTCATTTTCCACGAATATGTTGGCTTCATTGTAAAACTACATCTGAACTTTTGTCAGTTGAAACCAGCTAAAAACAGGAAAAGTACTTGTCATTTTTCTATTGAAAATGTACATTTTTGGGAAGAATAATGACGTTTTTCCTCAAAAATAGGAGATTTTTTCTTCATAAATACCAGTCAGAAGCATGAGATCTGGCAAAAAATATTGAATTGTTCTACCTGTGTACCCTGCCACTTCTGACTTGTCAGTGTTTTGTATGTTAGTGGTTGAGATATGGTCAAAAGAGCTGGAGACCTGCAGGAAAAGGCATTTGCCTTTTTCCAGCGCTGTATCCTAGAAGTAATTAATTCATAAGCATCCTGTAACTGATTAGTTCAGCTTAAATCTTTCCTTTTCTATTGGATTCCATTTGATGAGGTCTCAGTTTCTAACACAAGTTCTTGTTATTATTTGCTAAATGTAAAGTGTAGCACCTCATACTGCAGAAGTTCATATGGTTGCAATCTGTAAAGATGCCCGTTTTCTCTCTGATCTGTCAGAGGAATCTCCTAATTCACATCACTTCCTAAATTTATATAATCCACAAAATTTATTAACATAATGGATGATTTTTTTCAAACTCATTAATAAAAATGTAAATACCTTCTAGCAGCCAGATTTTTTTTCTTTATTTTTAAGGAATGACTTGTTAGGATTTCCAGGACCTCAGAGAAGTTTCTTTTTTCCTTGAAATGTAAATACCTTTCTACAAATTAAACAAGTATGTCTCTGTAGAACTAGCCTAGTAAAGTTCAATTCCATGACCAGGTTTTTCTGGGCAATTCTGAAACACAAATAACGATGAATGATTGTGTGGTTGATACATTTTCTGGTTAAAACACTTTAGGGCTGAACTTTCCTGCCTGTGCTACTGAAGTATTATGTCTAAATGAGGGTGTTTTCCTAGGCATTTATTCTAACAGAAGAAAACAAACAAACACACAAAGAACAATTACCTACCTCAAGTACCTAGCTAACTTTAAGAGGGATGGTTCAGGCCATTCCTGTGACCATTCATGACAGCCCATCCTAGCTGGAACGTTCCTTCACCAAAACATTAGAAGAGATACTCACAGTGGGGTCACCACAAAGGTTTTTGATTTCTGTTTTCATCTACATACCAAGTTATAGGACTGATAAGGACATTTCTAACGGGTTGAATTTCTAGCTGCCTCATATTTCCAGGTCTACATTTTGACATATGTTGTGTAATGAATGACAGAGACTGTACTCCTCAGAAAATTGCTCATGATGGCCACAGAGTGAAAGTATTTAGACTTGGTGTTACACAGTCCTGGCATAGGAAATTAAAGCAAAAATAAACTTTTTCTTTTATTTCATAGATTTCCAATGAACAAAGAAAACAAATAGACCCTGGGACCACAAGTGTGTTCTGTAAACTGATGCCACGAGGCAGATATGAGAAGGATGACTGAACAGAGTGGTTGCTATAGGCCTGTAAACATACAGGGAAATAAGATCAGTTACAAAGGCGCTTGTCAAGAGAACCCTGAAAAGGGGACAAAAAGATTGCAGAAGCGATTTCTCCACAAGGATGGCAGCTGCAATGTGTACTTCAAACACATCTTTGGGGAATGGGAGAGCTATGTAGTGGACATATTTACCACCCTGGTGGACATCAAGTGGCGACATATGTTTGTGATATTCTCCTTGTCCTATGTTCTTTCGTGGCTGTTCTTTGGACTAGTCTTCTGGCTGATAGCAATCCAACATGGAGATTTATTCAATGATGAAGAAATAACCCCCTGTGTCGCAAATGTCCATAGCTTCACAGGAGCATTCCTATTCTCCCTTGAAACGCAAACGACCATCGGTTATGGTTACCGCTGTGTTACAGAAGAGTGCTCTGTTGCAATCCTCATGGTTATCCTACAGTCAGTATTAAGTTGCATTATTGACACCTTCATAATTGGAGCAGCCTTGGCTAAAATGGCCACAGCTCGAAAAAGAGCTCAAACCATTCGTTTTAGCTACTATGCTGTAGTTGGCTTAAGGGATGATAAATTTTGCCTCATGTGGCGCATTGGTGATTTCCGGCCAAACCACATGGTTGAGGGCTCTGTACGAGCTCAACTTCTGCGATACAAGGAAGACAAGGAAGGAAGAATGACGATGGAATACAAGGACTTGAAGCTACTAAATGACCAGATCATACTTGTTACACCAGTGACAGTTGTACATGAAATTGATAGTGAGAGTCCCTTGTATGGTCTAGACCGGAAAGCTCTGGCCAAGGACAACTTTGAAATCTTGGTCACGTTTGTCTATACAGGTGATTCAACAGGAACTTCGCATCAGTCAAGAAGCTCATATGTCCCCAGAGAGATTCTTTGGGGCCATAGGTTTAATGACGTCTTACATGTAAAGAAAAAATACTATAAAGTGGATTGCTTACAGTTTGAAGAAACCACAGAAGTTTATGCTCCTTACTGCAGTGCCATGCAACTGGATCGGAAGGAGCAAGAATGGAACCAAATTGAGAAGACACGGGAAAAAGAAGCAGAGACGTCAGCACTGGAGATCAAGCCATTTAGTGCTAACCAAAAGTCATTTAGTGCAGTTGCCCTCATCACCAGTTGTGAAGATCCAGAAGACCCAGTGACAGCTGTCAATCAGCTTTCTGGAGAAGTTTCTTATCGGAAAGCAGCTGTTACCTTAAGTAGGTTATCAATAGAGTCCCAAATCTAGCTTTTTACTGCAATTAAACCCACTTTGAACAAATCCTCCCAGCGTAGCTTTTAGAATATAAACAATGAACTCAAATGCACAAATATTTATATTACAAACCTCGCTGACAGCATGCCTACATTGTAATACGGTGCTGCGCTGCTAGAAGGAGCTTCATACTGGGTAGCATGGGTATCAGTAACAAGTTTAACATTGGTACAAGCCAACAGCTTACATTTGGGCTGACTAGACAGCTACTGTACCTGAGCAAACCTATTGTAAACTTTATTACCCTGCATGGACCAGTGCTGGAAGTACCCAGAGACAGATAATGATTTAGAAAGGGATCAAAACCAATGTAGAATGCCCTCTAGGTCCGAGTTTTTTCAAAGTTGCCTAATGTATTTGGAAGGCCAGTTCCAGTCCCTCTATAGCAGGCTCTGAAGCTCCACTACCACGACATCGAATGATTGTGCTTCTGCTATGATTTCACATCTTTAGCAGTTCAAATGACACCTCCATCCTGGGGTTACATTGGTGAATCTGAGGGGCTGTTCTTTGTAGGAGGGAGTGAACTGGCAAGAATAACTGAACCCAGTATTACTGAGTAGCTTTGGAAACCTGCTTACACCCTGCCTAGTCCTGTAGGATCAACAGTGGGATCCTGGAGAGCTTTTCTCATTTCCTAGTCGTTAGCCCTTCCCAGAACTGCCACTCCCCGGCAGCTTGAGGTATGCGGTATGTCAGCTGGCTTGGGACTGCGTGAAAGCTTTGTTACGTGGCTCTGATGGTTAGGACGGCTGGCCAAACTGGCTCATTTGCACTGTTTGGAAATCAAAATGAGACCTCAAGTTTGAAATCAAAATCAGCAAAATCAGGATGAGCCTCAGAAAGAAGATAGTGTTTTTTGAATGAGCTGTGCAATAGTTTAAATCAAAACATCTTTCATTTCAGAATATCATCCTTACTTTTCTTTTTAGTGTATTATGCTTCTTTAAGAAGACAAAGATCAATCTGGAGACCCAATAGTGTGATTTTGTTAAAATGAAATATTTTTATTCATCTGAAATGACTGTGTAAAACTGATCCTTCACAGTGAAATTCAACATACTCGGCTGTCAGCTCAATGTGGAAAAAAAGGAAAATGTTAATGTTTTGAAGTTGTCTGTGACGTGGAAGTTCCATGCTCTGCACACCTCTGTAATTTTTCAATAAGAAATATCTCATCATGCTTTTTCCCCTCTGATGATTACAGTTAATTTGTATTGTGTTTAATTATCATGCTAACATAAAAATAATTGTCTCTGAATTCATAGCTGCCTAAAACACGATTTATCTCACCTGACCTCTGCCATCAAGAAATTGTTTGCCTACTGGTTGATGTTTTCTGTTACTACTGGAACTCTTCTGTCCTCACAGGGAAGTTCATCCCATCTTGCTCTGGCTTTTAGGGAGTTGAAAGCAATAGGACGTGTTTATCCTGGAAATGTTCATCCCTCTCCATTTATTGTTGAAGGAGATGAGATGTCTGTTGTGGAAATGATGGCTAATTTTAGGCTGCTAAAATTAGGTCTGACGAGTCATTCACATCCTTCTGACTAATTAAAAGTTTTTAAGAGCTCATCACGTTTAATGAAGAAAAATAGCATGCTGAATCTTTTTCCTGAAGTTTGCTCCATAGAGTAGTATTGCTGCTTTTTTTAATGTATGTTGCATTTCTTTTTTGCTAGCTCTTGTCTTTGGATAGATGTGATCCCTTTAGGTTAAACCAAGCACATTAATAAGCCTGGGGAGAGGTGGTTATTCCAAAGCTCATTAATTAGCTTATTTTATATGCTGAGCCATCAGCAGCATCCATCTATAACTGCAGTTGAAGACATCTTCTTGTATCCTGGGAGTGAGCACTGGCAGGCATTGGGGAAATAGCTAAAAAATGCAAAGGGATGTAGTATTATGGGTAAGAGTCTTGGTGATTATGTTGTAGTGGGAAAAAAACTATTCAGATTGTATAAAATAGAATATAACCTTCAAGACGTATGAGGTAATCCTTCCACAGTCCTCTGTCTTTGAAAGATCTTGGCTGGGTTGCTTTATTCAATGTTGGGCAGCCCAATTTCACGAGAATCCAGAGATCTAGGAAACGTGTGTGTGAGGATGCAGGGAAAGAATGGTGTTGGTGTTTTGGTCCAAAAAGGGTCTAGAAAACAAACATTTCTCAAACACAAAAACTGCAATTCAAGAAAGACAATCAGTTGCTTGTGTCTGATGTGTAGGACAGGAAAGTATGGGCTTAAGCAGAAGCCAGAGATGAAAGTTAATGAGGAAACATTAAAAGAAGGCAAAGCATTGAGCATGGGGTGTGTAACCTCTGTGGTGGTGGCTTCAGGAGCCTGTTGGAGAAAATATCTGTAAGGAGTGATACAGAATGGTCATCCTTACCTTGAACTTTCTAACCTTGTTCCTCTTTGATCCTGTGATTTTCAGAAAAAAGAAAAGTCTAGCAAGAAATCTGGTTAATTGGTCACTTTACAAGTATTTACACACATGTGAGTATTTGCTTAATTACACAGGTAATGCTACTCAGAGACATGAGATACTACTGAGATACTTAATCAAAATCCCCAAAATACCTTCAAAAGGTGCGTATTTCAGGTGCTGTTTGTAAAAGTAGTTTCCCTTATTAAGCTGTGAATCCCAGCTGCCTTTCCCTCTCTCAGCTATGTACTGTGTGAGCCTCTTGCGGTGAAGAAAATTCTTTCCTCGGAATGACTTTCCTGTAAGTGAAAGTACCAGGAGTCTGATTTAACATTTTGCCACATGCTTCTTGGTATAGATAGATATAAGCACGTGAGCATGTATAGTAATGTATGCTTTGGCATATAAGTCAACCACTAACTGATGAGGGTCAGGAAGAAACTTCTCTCCTGGGCAAGTTAATTCATAACAGGCAACTATACAATTTCTTCTACTTTTATCTACAGCATCTGATACCAGCCAGTGCTGGAGACAGGATACTGGTTGAACCACTGGTCTCAAGCCGTCTGGCTTTTTCTGGGTTTCTCTGTTTGATATTTTAATTTCATTTATCACAGTATAAAAGCTATGTATAATGATGTATAGTGAAGCATGCACTGCATTTTTATGAATAACGACACAGAAATAAAGAACATGCCTTTACCCCACACCTCGTGAGAGCACATTTTACTTTTCTCCCCTTCAGCCGCAATTTTAAGCTTCCATATCTGGAGCACTAAGAGGTTATGGAAAGATTTATAAAGCGCAGAGTAGTCTTTCGACTTTAAAAGACACCAAATTACAAGCAAATCCACAAAGTTATAAAGACATTCTGTAGATGCTTCTTAGCATGAACTCCATTTGTTTAGAGGAAAAAAAAGCCCTTCTCACGGACATACAAACTCACGCTTCTGCATGGCAGTTGCATCCAGAGCTTAACCTGCAACCTCCTCACCTGAAGAAGGATCTTTGATATCACCAGGCGGGTAAGACTGGAAGGGATAGCGGTGTAGAAGGGAAACACAACCACACAAGGCTCCTTCCATAATGATCATTTTGTGGGGACTCACTGCACTTTTGGTAGAGCTAGTTCTAACATCCTCTATGCCTAAGAAAGACTCTTGCAGGATGCTGGTGTACAGCATCTTAAGGTAAACAAGAGGGAGAATCTTCTTCGCCCATCTGATTTTTCTAGATGAGGATGTTTGCAAAGGATTTCCATTTGGCTTTTTTAAAATTACTTATTTATTCATCCCCATTGCAGAGCTGAGCAATGCAAAAAACTCAGAAACTCATTCTGAGCAAGACTCAGAAACCAAACAAATATAATAACACGTGCATCCTCCCAGCAGAAATGCACACCTGACCCTTGAGTCTTCCCTAGTGAAATGGATAAAAATGCCCATCAGTCCAAAATCAAGTGTCTGGCTGCATTCTAGGCTGTTCAGTGAGCTGGGAGCTGCAGTGACACACAAGTAACCTCCTGCTCTCCCACAGCATTGCATGTTCTCCTTGGGTCTTCAGCAGAAAGCCAATACATTGCATGGAAGTTCAGCATCTTCTTCCTAGCCACCAAGAGGCAGCAACTGGCACTTCTTTCTGCTTCAGCTGGAAGTTGCTCTCCCTGTTCCTATCTTTTCCACAAAATTTACCAGATGAAGAAAAATGTTAACAACAAAGAGAAAGTATAAACCACATTGCATTGGACTCCTGTATTGTTATTATAGCTGCATTTTGGTTATTTTCTCTTGGAAAGCAGCACTATTGTTCTGGGTCAAGATTACTTTATGTCAAAGGGAATATAATAAGAGATTATTATATAATTTATTTTCCCAGCTTTGCCTACCACTGTTCATTAAGGCAGCTGGCATTTCCTTCCCCTTTATCATGTATCATTTAGAGCATATTTCTGTGAAGGTGATTTTCAGATGTGGTGCATAAAATACATCCACTTGCTTATCCCTTGTTTCTTACACACTGTGCAGGAGGTCTGACTTCAGCTGCTAGACTAAGCTGAAGCATTAAGGTTACACAGCCAGGCTCACATCAGGAAATAACAGGTATTTTTCACGGTAGCAGAAGTGTTTGCGTGGGAAGAAGAAAAATTCTTTATAAGCTTTTTTTAGCTCTTAAACCTTTGCTGGTTTGGAGCTGGGAACCTGCAAACAGAAAGAGTTGGTGTCTGTGGTGGGCCTAAGAGGCCCATTTAGGGAAGCATCTGACAACAAATTCATTTCCAAGCAGACAAGAGGAAGCATGATGGAAAAGCAACAAGAACGAAACAAGGCACAGTTACAGTTGTAGTCTAGGCTGAAAAATGTGGATTTATGTTTTCATGGGGCTTAAAAACACAACACAGGAGTTGCTTCCAGAATTTAAAACCTTTCTTGGGGTCAGTTCCTGTCGCTGAGGAGATGCTCGAGGGAGGCACTGGCCCAGGTTGCCCAGGGAAGCTGTGGTCGCCCCAACCCTGGAGGTGTCCAAGGCCAGGTTGGATGAGGTTCTGAGCAACTGGATCCAGTGGGAGGTGTCCCTGCCCATGGCAGGGGGTTGGAATTGGGTGATCTTTAAGGTCTCTTTCAACCCAAACCATTCTAGGAGTCTAGGAAGTAAGTACGAAGTTGGATCATTCATTTTGGGCTCGTGTTCCTCCCTAGAAAACCCTAGAAAGGTGGTTTTTTTTTTTGAGGCTGTGATATCACACCTGCCAGTCAATATCTACACCACATTCCACAGCCCCAAATCACCCCGGACTGCCAGAAACGCCTACAAATTCCCGCATCACCCCCAAATTCCGTATCGATCAGAAATATCCATCAGAAGTTGGGCTCAGCACAAGCCCAACCTCGGATGCTACCTCTCAAGAACAAGCAGCAGTGAGATTCCCCCCTCCAGGCCCGGGCACTGGAGCCTCCATCCCGCCCCCCCCCCCCCCCCCTCCCGCCGGCAGCGCCGCCGCGGGCACTTGGCCGCCCCCTGGTGGCCGCTTGCGGAATGGCCGCCCCCCCCCCCCCCCCCTACGCTGTCCCGGGGCAGCCGGCCGAGCCCACCCTGCAGGGCTCCGAGAGGAGAAAAACCTCCTAAATTCTACTCAACCCCTTCTGCTTCGCTCCATCTCTGTCCCAGGCGCTCCTTCAGGGCACAATCGTAGGGGTTTAGAAGGGGAAGCAGTGAGAGGATGCGGGGGGAATGGCTTTAGAGCGGGGGAAGCTTTAGATGAGATTTTTAGGAAGAAATTCTTCACAATGAGGGTGGTGAGACGTTGGAACAGGTTGCCCAGCAAAGACGTGGCTGCCCCATCCCTGGAGGTGTTCAAGGCCAGGCTGGATGGAGCCTTGAGCAGTCTGATGCAGTGGGAGGTGTCCCTGTCCTTGGCAATGGGTTGGAATTGGATGATCTTCTCCCAAGTGACAGGGGACAGGACAAGAGGGAATGGCCTCAAGCTCCACCAGGGGAGGTTCAGGCTGGACATTAGGAAAAAATGTTTCACAGAAAGGGTCATTGGGCACTGGAACAGGCTGCCCAGGGAGGGGGTTGAGTCACCTTCCCTGGAGGAGTTTAAGGGACGGGTGGACGAGGTGCTGAGGGACATGGGTTAGTGATTGATGGGAATGGCTGGACTCGATGATCTGGTGGGTCTCTTCCAACCTGGTTATTCTATGATTCTATGATCTTTAAGGTCCCTTCCAACCCAAACGGCTCCATGATTCTACGAGTGCTCTCCCTGCCGATGGATTCCCCAGCCGCTCCTAAATGGCGTATGGAAAGGTGGTGTTATGGCCACGGCGTAAGCAGAGAACCTGTTGTCAGCAAATTCCTAGTATTGCCTGTCCATCCTAGGCAAACTTGGGACCAGAAGTTAGCGCTTTCTATAGCTCGGTAGAATAAATCAAACTCAGAAAGAAAATTATTTTGGTATAAAAATTGATTTGACATGTGCTCCATCCAGCTGATTTATTCTATATCGTTCCTCTTTATATATAGAAGCAAAAGCTGACAGGTTGCTTGATTTGCCAGCTTAGGTATATATAGCCAGTCAAAACTGGCTACACTCCACCAGCAACTTTTCAAATAGGGCAATGATCTATTTGTGGCCAAAGATACTTACTTCAAGAGGTATCAGTGTCAAGAAGCAAAAAGCTGCTTGTTTGTTTGGACCAGGGCACTCATGTGCATGTAGAAAGGCAACGTTAACATTTATTATGTAAAATTACACACAGAAGGGCTCCAAAATAGAAATGCCTTAATAATTATCTCATATTCAGTGTCATGTCCACTTCTGAACACACATTTTCCATTGAACAGCTTTGTGTGTTCTCTCACGCATGGGAGTAGCTCCAATTAAACATCTGCTGAACCATCTATATCATCCTCCTCCTTCACATCCTTTCTTCAGACTCTCGTTTGCAGCGGCGTGTGTAAGAAGCTCCACAACTGTCAGGCAGCTGGTCTGTGCTGACTACTGGGCATTGCATTTGTTCTTCATGTTTCCCCATCTTTGATCACAGGGTGTCTCTCAGACTTGCCTGACACGGGAGGGACTATTTTTGGTCTGGTGTTCATTCGGCACGATTCCTGCTTAGTCCAGGAATGAGCTGATGGCCTATGTGTAACCATTGTATTAAACAGCAGCAGAAAGGAGACAGCCCCAAAGCCTCCCTAGCACCATTCACAAATGTCCAGAGTGGGTGTCTCTAGCATACTGTCCTGGTAGAGTTACCTTTTGGGTGTGTCGTAATTTTTCCAGTTTCGCCTGATAAATGCTTAATTGTGATAGCAATACCCTGATTAAGGCATAAAAGAGGAATTACACATAAGTGGGTAGGTCTTATTTCAGGTCTCCAGGTGGAAATCAAAAAAGACCCTGGTGGGTATACACAAAGCTTCCTTGCCCACCCAGGTCAAGGACCTTACTCATGTTGAGTAAGTGTGACCCCACCAATTTCAATGGGACCATTTCCACAGTGACCTGTGGTAGGATGTGAGTCGGGAAAAAGATTTGGTAAGTACTTTATTGTAGTTCTTGGAATTACTCACTGTATATACTGATTAAAACCTCTTCTCTTCAGTGATCACTTTTTCCATAGGGAAAAAAAATCCACCTTTCTTTTGTCACTTGTTTCATTTGAGAAGGTACAGCAGAGCACCACTCCTGAGTTAGGGCTCATAACACTTTGCCTCACTGGGTTTTCTTTCTCCTTCTTCCCATTTTATCCTTCTTTTTGGAGAAGTACTACGTAAAGCTGTCAGATATAGCTCTTCACAATCACACAAGACATCAGCCCTGCACATCTTTACACACTGCCAGCCACAAGCCATTTCCCAACACCCTCCAGCAAAACTACGGCAGGTAGTACAGAAGACTGTAAACCACAGACTTCCCTTGATGTTGTCGATCCCAAAGGTGTGAAGGGATGATTTGGAAAACCTTATGCTGGCATTAGCAGTCCACAGGGATCTGGGTGCAAAGCTCTAGCAGGGAAAATCACAGCAGAGTGGAAGCATTCCTTATGAATGTATGTCTGCACGTGTGGAACTGAAATAGCTCCCATCACTTTCCTTACATTAGCCTTAAAAAATAGAATGGTGCCTGCCAATTCCATCTCAAGTTTCACCCCTCTGAAATATGTGCACTTTCACCAGCTGTATATTTGGCCCAGGGTAATTACTGTAGTGCTAATTTTACTTGAGATGATGAAAGCACTGGAACAGCCAAACCATGTAAAGGGAGGAGATGCGTACAGCTGATCCAGTCTTCTGGGTCCTTTTTTGAGTGAGGAAAGTCATGACTTTGACTTGTAGATTTGCTCCTTAGGGAGGCTTCTTCTTACAAGAGTTACCTGAAACACAACTGAAGCTAGAGAAGAGCGAGGTCAAGGATACTTGTGTACTGGAAGATAAAAGCACTGAGTACTGAAGTGTTGCCTTGTAGTAAATTACCTTATAGAGATTACTCAAATAGATCAGCTTCTTTTATTTTCTCTCCTGTGAGAGAAGCCACTTCCAGACACCAAAAGCACAAAGATGCTTGAATGTCTTCTATTTCTCTCTGCTTCTTCCAAAAAGATTCAAAGTCAATTGACGTTTCTAATGAAGATTCAGAACAGACACTTATTCTATCCAAACCAGTTCAGCTTGAAAAAATTACAGTAATGTATGGTCAGAGGAAAAGCAATTTGCCAGAGCTTGAAGAGTGTGAATAACGCAAAGCAAACAGCTCTCTGCAGCATTCGCTCGTGCTTTCAAATCTGCTCACCTTAACTGTGCACCCATCCTGGCTTCACCTGGGGGTTCTGGTGACCAGCATCAAGGATGGCCGGGCCCAGAGAGTGGTGGGAAATGGTGTGAAATCCAGCTGGAGGCCAGTGACAAGTGGGGTTCCCCAGGGCTCAGTGCTGGGTCCAGCCCTGTTCAATGTCTTCATCAATGACCTGGATGAAGGCATCGAATGCACCCTTAGCAAGTTTGCGGATGACACTAAGCTGGGTGGAAGTGTCGATCTGCTGGAGGGTCGGGAGGCTCTGCAAAGGGATCTGAACAGGCTGGACCGCTGGGCAGAGTCCAATGGCATGAGGTTTAACAAGGCCAAATGCCGGGTCCTGCACTTGGGGCACAACAACCCTATGCAGTGCTACAGACTGGGAGAAGTCTGTCTAGAAAGCTGCCTGGAGGAGAGGGACCTGGGGGTGTTGGTTGACAGCCGACTGAATATGAGCCAGCAGTGTGCCCAGGTGGCCAAGAAGGCCAATGGCATCTTGGCTTGTATCAGAAACGGCGTGACCAGCAGGTCCAGGGAGGTTATCCTCCCTCTGTACTCGGCACTGGTGAGACCGCTCCTCGAATACTGTGTTCAGTTCTGGGCCCCTCACCACAAGAAGGATGTTGAGGCTCTGGAGAGAGTACAGAGAAGAGCAACAAAGCTGGTGAAAGGGCTGGAGAACAGGCCTTATGAGGAGCGGCTGAGAGAGCTGGGGGTGTTTAGCCTGGAGAAGAGGAGGCTGAGGGGTGACCTCATTGCTCTCTACAACTACCTGAAAGGACGTTGTAGAGAGGAGGGTGCTGGCCTCTTCTCCCAAGTGACAGGGGACAGGACAAGAGGGAATGGCCTCAAGCTCCGACAGGGGAGGTTTAGGCTAGACGTTAGGAAAAAATTCTTTACAGAAAGGGTCATTGGGCGCTGGAACAGGCTGCCCAGGGAGGTGGTTGAGTCGCCTTCCCTGGAGGTGTTTAAGGCACGGGTGGACGAGGTGCTGAGGGATATGGTTTAGTGTTTGGTAGGAACGGTTGGACTCGGTGATCCGGTGGGTCTCTTCCAACCTGGTTATTCTGTGATTCTGTGATTCTGTGATAGTGATTAAGGAAAGCTGAGCAGTGTAGTGATTTCTAACTTCTATAAACTGGGAGGATTTTTTTAACAAAACACTCGGAAATTATTGGCATTGTTGGCCCTCGATCCGAAGCACACCCCACCAGGAAAGATGAACAAAGCCAGCCCGTTGTGCTCTGCTCTGGTCTGTTCTGCAAAGGTTTTTATGTCACCTTTGCTGTCAGAGAGCACAAGCACCTTCCAGTACTGTAACAAGCGACATGACGAGCCTCTGTTCATTCACTTTATCTCTTTGTCTCTCTCGCTTGCTCTCTCACTCTTTACTCTTTGCCACTGATTGCCTCTACATGTGATCTCTGGCCTTTGTCAAATCAAGATATTCACAACCTGGGTGCTGAATGTTCCCTCTGCCTGAGCCCGTGACCGATGGCCTTGGTAGGCATTTGGCTCCCAAGTTAAGCGTGTGCTTAGATTAGAGTGAAATATGTATCAAAGTGCTACTCTGTATTAAGGTGGTTTTTTTGGCCTGAGGCTTCTGAGGGTGAATGTGGACTTCTTTTAATCAGCCTGGCTTCTCCATGAGCTACAGACCAGCGGCATTTTTCTGCAAATTGCCTTACGCCAACAACAAACTGCAGAAAATGCTAACTCATGCCATCCCAGTCTGCAAGCAGGGAAGGGACTGGCAGCAAGCCCTGCCCCCTCCCCAGCAACTGCAGCACCCAGGCTGTATTACAAATCAGTATGAAAACCTAGCACAGCCCTGGAAAAGCTCAGGGGTCCTGGGACGTGCCATGTCACCCATGGACCATGATGACACCAGGATTCACAGTCTCAGTGCGCTGCAGCAACTTTGACATTTCACAGATTTTCATACTGATTTTTAATACATGATGGGAAAGAGCACAATCCTTTCCCCTCCAGCTCCAGCCTCTGTCACAAGGTTGCTTAATAGGGTTTGGGCATTAACTCAAATAATATCAGAGGATCAAAGCCAACTTTTGAAGTATTAGGGAGATTACAAAGAAACAAATGGCTCTTGCCTTCTGAGGTGCAACATTTCCAAGTGAAAAGCAGGGGAGAGCCTCCTTCTGTGGCCATCCTTCCCCTCTGTCTGTGCATCTTGATCAGGCCAAAAAAGAGTCCAGGACATGCAATTTGGCCCAAATTTTAATGCAGGATGCCCAAGTATGGGTGAGGAATCCTTCCACCCCTGTGCATCTGTGTATAAATGAAAGGCAGAATTTCGCCTGGAGGCATAAAATGGCACCAAAAAAGTGAATAAGCAGCACAAGATCATGACAGCAGAAGAAAGGAAGCAGTGGCATTTACTCGCGGAAGATTATTTCACATGACAGAGGTGTTTTAGTGGGTGGACCTTAAAGGTCTGGTCCAAATAATCGGTCAAAAACAATATCAGGAAGTTTAACCAAAAAATTTTAGGTTGGCGTGGTTTTACTCATCTGTTCAGTTTTAGTTTTGAGGGAAATTGAGAAAGATGCCAGCTAATTTGATTTGTCTACCTCCCTTCCAGCCATGCAGGAGTTACGAGCAGGGCTGGACTATCATTTTGTGTCAGCGATCTACCCCTCTGATTGCCGGGGCGTCGTGTCTCCTGGCCAGGCTCTCCTTGCTCTGCTTGGCTTCCTGAGTAGGGAGGTGGAGGCATGGGGGAGAAGAGATGCTAGGATGGCTGTGAAAGGTTCCCAGGCTCTCCCAGTCAAGCTGGGATGGCTCCACATCAGTTCCAGCACCCCAAGGACCCTCTTTGGTGCAGCTATGGCTACAGAGATTGCTATGTTCAATCAGAGCTGGCAGTGCTTTGAAATCACCAGCACAAACACGCATACAGTCACCCAGTCTCCTATCAGGGAGTGGTCTGCACCACTGCCACCAAGATGGAAGTTCACATTTGATGTAAATGGGCACAGTGCTGGCTCCTCAGGAAATTGAAGCTTGTTTTCTGCCGTGTTTTTCCTTCCACAGTGGCCAATGATCTAATTCTGTGTTTTTAGCAAAGTTTATTTGCTTTCCAGGAGGGAAAATAAACTCTGATATTGTCACTTACGTTGTGGCCACGGACTCCAGGCAAAGTTCTTAGGTTCTGGTACAAACTGATAGAAAACACAGAGGGAATTTGCATCTAAGCTAATATACCAAAATAAAAAGCGTGAGAAAGTAAGGAAAGTAGTAGTTTGTGTGATTTTAACACAAATCAGATGCTTCTGAGTTTATAAATGCAGTTTTCACTAGAGTGGATATTCCGATAGGTAATAAAGTACAGTGACAATAAATGATCACCGCCAGAAATGCAATATCCACATTGCAATGCAGGAAACCCCCCTAGGATTTTAACAGAAGTTCTCCAAGTCACTTCTGGGTATAGTGTTCTGCTGTTGGAAGCAGGTTTCATCATGTACCCACATATTTCACACCATCTATCTCTCAGGAACTGCCAAATGTCATCTGAGAAATTGAAGCTGCCCAACTTCAATCACTTCAGTGAACCAAGTTGTGTAACACAAATGGGTCAGTAGGAGAGCTGCAGAAAAGGCATCTATTTTGCATTAATTTTACTTAGAAGAGATGAAATGCTTCTAGCTCTTTCTATCACAGTTGAATTTTTCCTTTCTTGCCACTCCCTTTCCCATTGGAAACTTTCCACATTTCCATCTGTGATGGCATATACATGGTGACAAAAGCCAAACTAGATCTCTGCTTCATCCTGTCTCTTGCAGCTGTGGTGACATTAGAGAAAACTTCAGTCTGTAATCATTATCCTTTCCTCACCTGAACAGAACACTGAAAGGTAAGTTACCACCTTTTTTTGCTAACCAGGATGCTGTTGTGCTGGGAAGGCTGGTGGCAAGATGCTGCAGGGGCAGAGAAGTAGACCAGGAACACATCTTTACCCCTTGTAGCTCTCCCAAACCTCTCACCTTGCCTAAAAACCATTCACAAGAATCAACTCACCAAACCTTGATAACCCCCAAGACAGGAGATTGAGCTTTCATTCCTCAGGAGAGGAATCCAGCCGCTGTCTCTAAGCACAGCGGACTCTGCGGGTGAATGTTAAGTTGGCTGAGCACCGTGTTGGTTTTTGAGTAAGCAGGGGACTTGACAAGTGACAGCCATTGTAGGGTTCTCAGTGAAAAACCTGTGAATATCTACTCCCTTGAGAGCCCTCCTGCTCACATACAATATTAACATAACCAGAAGTTTGCAAGCCAGAGAAATACAAAGATATTCTTACCCTGTTCTGTTCAGCTGACCGTGAGCCTATCCTGATTTTAGAAAATCTGGCAGGCCAGTAACACTAGCAAATGAAGCTGTAAGGAAGAATGAAAGTGGTCACGAAGTTTTCTATGTGTAAATTGCTGGCTCTTAACCCTTTTCCTTCCAGGAATTGTCAAGTTCCCTATGTCAGCTCCATGGGCATGTTCTCACCACTTTGGCAAGTTTTATTAACCATTAACTCCCTTTCCCTTGAAATACTCAAAGAATGGGCACTACAAAAGATCATTAGATAACTTTGAAATTAATAGGAAAATACTAGCCTTGTTAATATGCAATTGCTTGGACAGTTGTATCACCTATACTAGGGTCCTTCTCATTAGTCTGAACATAGGGTCTGTATTGCTGGACAAAGAAAAATAAAGAACATTTCCATGTCACAAATGATGCTGGGTGCTAGTTTACTGCATTACTAAAAGATTATCCATAATCTCAAATTGTGGAAATAGACCACTAAATGGTAATACAACTGTCTTGCTACAGCAAGGCCTCTAGAAAAATAAAGAAAGGGCAAAGTATGCATTAAATAACTGATTAACATTTCCTAATCATGTTAAGGCCTCTGATGCTGCAAAATTAAGTATCTGTTGAAAGCTGAGAGAGAGCTCAGTTTTACCAAGAGGTACTTATATTTTGTAGGATCCGAAAGTTTAGGTGGAAATTAAAGATCCTTTCAATTAGGCATCTTGAATTATTGAGAATTGAGCCTCATGGAATATAGTGTCAGAAATAAGTTGTCTCTGGCAGAACTTCTTGAGTTGCTTTTGAATTGCTAATTATATACAGGTACCGTTAGCTATGGATTACTATTTGTAATTCATGATTTCAAGATTTCTTCACCTTGCTTCCTGCATCCAACATCTGCAGTAGCAAAGACTGAAAGTATATACTTATTTGTTTTCAAAATATTGTCACTGGCTGGTGATTTGTACCATAAGACTAAGTAGGACAGCCTGAAATCTTGAGTAAAGATTTTGGACACAATGTATCTGGGAAATAAAGACAGAAAAACTGTGAATGGGGTGGGAGTTCCACTATTCTCAGATACATAAACCAATTTCCTATATCACATTTTGCCCCTTCTATGAGTAAACACATTATTATCCAATATAACTGTGTTGCTGGCTGGACAGCTGTATATCCTATTTACTTGCAAAGCACAAAATACATTTATTTGGTCTCTCAAGTCTTATCAATCATGTAACTGTCTCTCTGTGGAATTTTCATTTGATTTACCCATTCCTTCTGTTACAAATGTGGCTCCATTTTTCCTCAGAGATCCCAGCATTAGACCTATAAAGATCCAGTTAATGTCTAAATCCTAGGGGTTTACTGTGGATGGGGAAACCACCTTTTCCTGATGAATTTTTTCCAGTTGACTTAATGGTTAAAGAAGAAAGGCTAACTTATGCCAGTTTACATGCATGGAAATGGTGAGACCAAAAAAAAAAGCCCAACTTGTTATTTATGGCATTTCTTCTCATCTTGTGGAAACTGACTCCTTTGATTTTACCAGACCATGTTTTCTTTGCAAGTACAATACAATTAAGCTATTTTCAGCTGGCAATAAAATCCTTGAGAACCAAAGCAGATTTGGCCATTTTAAGAGATGAAGACTAATGCAATCTGATAATTAGGGCATTTCACCGCCAAGACAGAAAAAGCAATTTAATAACATCTCCCATGCAGTAAGACAGGGGCTAAAGCCTCTGGTCTCAGCTGGCAAAGACCACGACTGCAATACAACTCTCAAATTTGTTTCCCCGGGGCATCTGCAGATCTCTGCAGGACTGAGGGCCGGGGTGGCTGTGATGGTCAAATGTGAGGATGCTGGAAAACAGAAAGTGCAGGGAGAAAAAATCCTTTCTTTCACTGGTGTGGCCTGGCTGAAATTTGTCTAAGAAAAAAAAGCATCCTGCTTTGTTACTGGCTCCTTTGCTCCTTTTCTTACACATCCTACGCTGGTATAAGATGTGACTGTTCTGGACTTTCCGAGCCTTTCTTATCCCTCGGTATCGTTTCTTCTGCAGATAACAGCTCTTGTCTTGTAAAGTCCTCAGACAATGACCGTTTCACATAGCTCTTCTGCTGTTTCAGTGAGGAGGCTCTGTAGTGAGGGAGTAAGACTTCTGCAGCTAGGCTATATCAAATTAGAAAAAACACTTATTGAGAGAAGGAAAACAAACCCTCGCTCACTCTTGAGGGTTAAGCTTTCAGCTGTCTCTCACCCTCTTTGTCCTGGCTTGTTGCAACAGGAAAGGGTTTTTTAGAAACTTTTCTTGTAACTTCAACTTCCCTGTTTGGGGGATTTGGAAGTACTTCTCTTGCTGGAGTCCATGCAGATGAAAGACAGCTTTATTACGGTTCTCATTAGCTGTATAATAGATTAGAATCGATATTTCATTCTAAGAAGAGCTTTCTGGGCAAAGCTGCTCCGACTTTAAGAAAGCTGTAAAATAGTCGTGATGTATCCGTTCTACCCTTCCTCAGTGCGAAATCCTAGCTGGTTTGACCTGCAAGTCTGCACTGCTGTGAATAACTCTTACTCATTTTGGCGGATCTGGGATCTCCGGGTCTAGCAGGTCTGTAGTCTTTATCAGTTGGTTTGCATGAGTAAAGGCTGAGTAAGAGTCTACAAGGTCAGACTGTAATCTGTAATATCTTATGGATATTGTAGTTTGTTGAACCCACCCCCCAGCAAACTGCGTGTTTTCTCAGCAGAGCATCTCTTAGCAATAGTGGATTGCAGCTCTACTTTATTTTACTTACATATGGATGAGTACACAGTTCTTCAGGGTGGGTCAAATTGTTGCTATTTTAGCTGTTAATAGGAGCACACACACTCGGAGGAATGGGTGATTTTTTTTCTTTGATATAAGTACATGAACCATGTAATAACTGTGCCTGTGGCTTTAAAATCCTGTGAATTTGATGATCTTTGCCTTACTGATTGAATAGAATAATTGCAGTCATTCCCTCTCAATCTGGGGATTTTCTTTCCCCAGATTCATCATTCAAAAGAAACTTACCTGTGCTAAAGGGCTTTTCTTTATTATAAATGAACAGAAACATTGAAGAATAACTTATAAATGATATGATTGCCCAACGTGCCAGATTGCTCAATATGTACAAGCACTTGTCTTCTGTTCCCCTCTCCCCAGTATGTAAATTTTGCATATGCTACACACATAACACCAGGGGCTTTAAAAACCAGCTGCTTTTGGCCATTGTATTTGTTGCTGCAACAATGTGGTGCTTCCTCATTCGGAGTATGGGGAACTTGGCAAAAACTGTAAGGGACAGTAAGGGCAGTTGGTGGCAATACTTCAGCAGCAATCTGTGTTTCTAAAGCCTTTACTCCACGAGAAAGCATTTGGGCAAAGCATTTTCACTGAGTATTTAAAGGCAGCTAATGTCAGAGTTGTAAACTTGTGAAACAAAGAGTTTAAACAAGAGTGACTGCAGGCACCGGCATTGCTCTGGGAAGTAAGGAATCATATTTAGAGCCTGTTCTGGACGTTGTAAGGAAGCTTGCCGGAGGAGAGTGACCGACCCACTTGGACCAGTCTATCCCTCAGCAGCTCCAGGCAGAAGATCTGACCACTGATTAACACCGTCTTCTCCTGGAAGCATCCCTAGCACCCATGTTCTGGGTGTTGCAGAAGCTACCATCACAGCCCTGGGTGCAATTCAAGGTGTTCAGGACCATTTCCAAAGCCATGTGTGGTCTGCAACCCTTGCATTCAGCAGTCACCTTTGCCCTTATCTTTCCAGCACACCACACAGGGCTCCCTGATGCATTTCAGCTGTTAGCACTTTGGAACTCGGCTTTCTGAGGGCAGCGGGAGAGCGTTGCGGCAGTGGACACCTGCCTCGGAAACTAACACCCCTGCACTGTCCATCAGAGCTGGAGCTTGGCAAACTTCAGAGTGTGCTTACAAGGCTGTTTTTGTTCCTGCAAGGCTCCCAGCCAGACATTTCATCCCTGTTTTCTTTGTCTTAGGCCACGTCCACTGTAGGGAGGGCAAGCTATTAAAAACCATCTTGATTTCTGCATATTTCAACAATGGCCAGCCAGCCTGCGAAGCAAGCTGCCACAGGTGATCTGCAAAACAAAGAAACGGGTCCTGTGAACTAAAGCCAGGCAAAGAATTCTTTGCTTCCAGTCTTGCTCCAAAAGCTCTTAGTTCAGGGATCAAAGCTCTTGTTTTGGAAGGGACATTTGATTTCAGGGAAAGAGAAGGACGTAAAGTTTAATAGCTGTGCTACAGTACACTCGACTGTCGCTTCTAGTGTGTGTTAAGGTCAGGCATTTGTGATGAGATACCCTGCATCTTAGCATTTCCCTTCTCTGAAATAAAGAAAAGAACAAAAGGGGTGAAAATGTTCTCTCTTTGACATTTTTCCTTACTTCACGGGGCTTTGGACATCAACCGGAGATAAGCTGAGGAGAGTAGGGATACAGATCCCACGCAGAACCTTCCCAAGTTCTTAGTAAAGGCTTGTAAAAGCCCTTCTCGGCAGGATGGGGGTACCCGGGGCAGGTGCTGGTGCCCGCGGCTGCAAGGGGGACACGGAGAAAACCGCAGCGCTGGCTCCGTTCTTCCAGGGGCACCGCGGCTTCCCAAGTGGGCACCTTCCCAATCAAGATCCTCCCTATCAGGCACCTTCAGCACCCAAAATCCCCCTGGGATCCTCCGCAGCGGGGACCGCCCCCGATCCCCGGCACCCGGGACCCTCCACACCCGGGATGCTCGGCACCTAGGACCACCCCCCCCTGCACCCGGGATGCTCGGCAACAGGGACCCTGCGCAACACGGACACCGCCCCCCCACTCCCCGCACCCGGGATGTTCGGTAACAGGGACCACCCCTCCGAACTCGGGATGCTCGGTAACAGGGACCCCCCCCGCTCCGAACCCGGGATGCTCGGTAACAGGGACCCCCCACACTCCGCACCCGGGATGCTCGGTAACAGGGATTTCCCCCCCTCCGAACCCGGGATGCTCGGTACCAGGGACCCCCCCTCCGCACTCGGGATGCTCCGCAACAGCGACTCCCCCCTCCGCACCCGGGATGCTCGGTAACAGGGACCCCCCGTCCGCACTCGGGATGCTCCGCAACAGCGACTCCCCCCTCCGCACCCGGGATGCTCCGCAACAGGGACCCGCACTCCCCGCCCCCGGGATACTCCTCTCGGGGGACCCTCCGCCAGGCACTCCAGACCCTTCGCAAAGGGACGCCCCCTCTCCTCGCCCCCGGGATGCTCCTCTCGGGGGACCCTCCGCCGGGCACTCCAGCACCTCTCCCCCCGGTCCCCCTCCCCCGAGCCCCCCGGGGCGGCTCCGCAGGGCGGGGAGCGGGGTCCCGGCAGGGCACCCCCCGCACCCCGGGCCCGGCTCGGCTCGGCCCGGCCTCCCTCCTCCCATTGGTGCGGGGCGGCGGGGGGGGCGGGGACGGCGGAGCCGCTATTAAACATCACATGGCAGCCCGCAAAAAAGGGGCAGCGGCTCATTGAGTGGCTCAGTTGCAAGCGGGGCGGCGGCGGGCGGCGGGCACCCCGGGATTGGCTTGCTGAGTCCCCGCCGGCTGCTGGATCTTACACTCTTTTAACTCATTAAGCACCTCCTTTCAGGCCACCGGCAGGTAAGGAGCTCCTTCTTCCCTCACCTATTCGGGATGCCCGCACGTTGCTTGGAAATTCCCGGGATAACGCGCTTTTTTTTTTTTTTTTTTTTTTTTTTTTTTAATTGTCGGGGAACGTGTCCCACAGCCCTTCGGAGGGGGATCTCCTGCATTTCTCCGCGAGCTATTCTCAGTGCCTAAAATAATTAGATAGGTATGCTGGGAACACTCGAGCATCTGCTTGCAGCATCTGTTTATGTTCATAACTTTCCATGCACCAGCTGCTTCCCCCCCACCCCCCGCCACACACCCCCCCGAGATATTTTATTCTGGGGAAGGGCTGGAAGTTTGCATGACAACTCCGTGTCGCAGAAGTAGCACCGCTCCATCCCTTTCCGTTCTGCTCGCCTGCTGTTTCCCTGTGCAAGAGAGAGGTCAAAAAAAATCGAGTCTTGGAGAACAGCTAGGTGGTTTTGAAAAGAGTGTCCGAAATGTTTTAGAGAGATGTGGAATGAACCTGTAACTTCATTCATTGGCATTATGGAAACACGGGATGTTATTTATTTGTGGTCATCGTGCCAAAAAAAAAAAAAAATAGGAAGGGGGGGGAAAAAGAATAAAAATCACATTGCAGCTGGGAAGCTTGTGTAGAGGATGTATTGTTTCAACTTAGTTCGTTACAGTTAAAGGAAAAAATACTGATAAGAAGCGGCAGATTTATTTGCGGGGGTTCAGTGCCGCTCTGTCATCTTCCTGGGGCCGGGACAGCCGGGACCCGCAGGTGCCTGGGCTGAGCCAGGACCCGCATCTCTGCCCTCTCCCAGCCTCCTGCAGGCAGCCGGCACTTGCTTCTGCCTTTCAGCTTTACCTTTACACTTGTTTGCTTTTCCATCCCCACCGCCGGCGCATCAAGTACACCCCCTGGTGCTGACTGCTTCACTTGTCGGTGTTGGGTCATCAGCTAGAAATATCCTCAATCCGTCTCTTGCAGGACGGCTGGTGCAAACCCCACTTGTCCTTTCCTTTCTCCTGTTTCTTCGCACCCATTTCCCTCCATCATATTTTTTTTTTTTTAATATATTTCCTTATTTTTCCCTCCCGCCTGGTCACAAAGTACAGATCCTTCTCATTGCTTTGTGTAACTTGAGTCCTACCTAAACCAGTAGGTAGCCCTGGGAAATGACTTTTCAGTCTGGAGGAAGGGTAGAAGGGTGGTTGTACCCAGCAATGAGGGAGCGGGGACGGTGGGAACAGGCTTCGCTGGTGCGAGGAGCTCCTTTGTTCTGTTTGCTGAGGGCAGCAGGGGAAGGCGCTTGGCTAAGGTCGTGCTGGTGCTCTCTTAGCAACATGTGCCCAGCTCGCTCTGCGGGGCTGTGTGGCGTCAGCCTGGGAGTAACTGCTCCAAGTGCTCGTTAGTGCTCCTCTTGCTACCTCTCGGCTCTTTTTTTTTTTTTTTTTTATTTGCACTTCAGCGTTTTTTGCTTAGTATTAAACCTTCTGCACAAATTCCCTTGTGGAGTTTAGACATGTGATGTGAACGTCTTTCCCAGGGGGAAGATCTCGAGGAGGATGCTTGCTAAGGGCAGAGTGGGGGTTCGGACTCCTCATCGTGGCATTTGCAGAAATGTTAGTTCTGAAATGCTGCAGATGCAGCACAGTCTGTTTTTTTTTTTCTCTGCTCCTCCAAGCATCTGCTTGCAGCAGAGCAGACCCGGGACTCTTCCATCCCATCCCATCCCATCCCATCCCATCCCATCCCATCCCATCCCATCCCATCCCATCCCATCCCATCCCATCCCATCCTTTCCTTGTAAAGCTATGTTGATGCCAGTGCTGGTAATTACAAGCCACGCTGCTCCAGTCTTGTATTCTCTTCCAGGAGGAAAGGTAGCCTGAATTAATAATTAAAACACACTGAATGATGATTGAATTTTCATCTGTGTGTATGTGTGCCTGCCTGCATAGCACGTGGCCAAATTATACAAAGATTTAGTTTGTTGGTGGGTACTGGGTTGGCTTCTTTTGGCTGGTGAGGATTGCAGGGCTGGTCTCACGATAACTTGGCACCTTTGGTGCCACCAACAACAATAATGATGTGGGAGGCAACAAACTTGTTTTGTCCTTGAGCAGCAGGTGGATTAGCAAAATAAGAAGTACTATTAGATTTTTCATGGTAGTTTGATTGTTTCTGGGATATTTGGTGGAACCTCCACTGAAACTAGTTGTGAAAGTCAGGGTGAACATTGATCAGGTGTGTAATCCAGAAATCAGTGGGTTTCCTGGACATTTTACAGGGCCTGTGCATGCTGTTGGTCGTGCTCCCATCTCGGCATCCTTCCACTCCAAGCACTCACAAGGAAGAGAGGCAATTTGTGCTGTAAAAGAAAGAAGACAACTATGCTGTGGTGGAGCATGTCAGAGCTTTCTTGTATAAGCTTAAAGCAGGTTGCGAAGGTAGCATACAGTGCCCCTAGGCGCGCTGCGAGTTTAAATATCATTAGAGCCAAATTGGTGCAGGTTTGGTCCCAAGGGCAGAGCATTAACAGGGTACAGTTAGGAAGGAAAAATGCGGTGCAAGGTACAGCAGGTAGAAGGTACTCAGCCATTCAGAGTAGAAATATGACAGTGTATAATACTTACTCTTATTTGTGTTCTAAACTTCTAAATGAAGTCAGCTTGCTGCAAGAAGCTGGTGTTTATGATTTCAATGATTTGTGGAATTCAAACAAATATCCTTGAGTCAAGACTTTTGTGGCGGGTGCTGCATACTCAGACACTTGGGACTTATAGCTTACCATTCCCTCCACTACAAGTTTTCCTCTAAAATGCAAGAGATAATGCAGGAAAAGAAAAAACAACAACCAAGACTTCTAAATAAAGGGTTACCTAGGCTGTGTATTTCCTTCGGCTTGGAACAAAACAGATGTTGGTTGAGTGTGGAAGTTGACCGTGACTGTTATTATAGGATGTGGTTTGTAAAGGAAGTGATCGATTTGCAGACCAATGCAATGGTTTTACAATAATTTTTTATGTGGAATGCATTAACGGCAATTTCAGTTCCCCCTCTGCTTTCAGGTTTCTAATAAAAGTATTTTTCAGGCAAAAAAAATAATCTAAGTGAACATTAAAGTAATTCCTTTGTAGTTTTGAGAAAGATATCCTGATGGGAATAAGAAACCCCATGATTAGAAAGGTGTGAAGGGGGAAAAAGTGAATCCTCACCCAGTGTAGGCAAGATAGTCAGATAAGTAAGAGGGCAGCTGTACCATCTCCTAAGCCTGCATTGCTGAAAGCCGTACTGAAAACCGTGCATTACCAAACCTATCAAAAGCTGCCAAAACGTCTTGTATGCTGCTGAAGTCACAGATGACTAATCTCAGCAAGTAGGCGTTGGGGCGCATTCTTGCACAACAAACAGAAGTGAGGGAAAAAGAGAAGGTAAAAGTAAACCCCAAAGAGATTCTAGAGGGAAAACCATCCTGCGTGCAACCTTGAGCACGATGTTGTTTTCTGTTTGTCACCTGCTCTTTTCCTAACAAGTGTTTGCTGACCTAAAGCCCTTGTAATGCGGTTGAAGGATGTGGGAGGGCTGAGAAACTGTTTGATATCCGTCAAGTTTTTGGAGCACCTCTGCAGGACTTTAAGGGCTGCTTTTGGGGAAGGAGATAAGTTCTTATCTACAGCTGTTTTGAGATACGATCAGAGGAAGAGCCACAGTGTACTGAAGCTGCTTCTGGGCAGACTCATGCTCCTTGGCGGCTGCAGTTTTGTTGGGTTTCGAACAAACTCAGATGAGTTTTGATAATATTGATTTACAAAGAGCATCGTGGTTTAATCTCCCACTGCTGTAAACAGTACTGAGGCCTCCTCCTGTGACAAATGGACAGCAGGCATTCCTCATCACTCAGTTTTAGTTTTATTTCCTCCATGGGGCGCATGTGTGGATGGAGCAGTTGCATTAATGCATCTCTTCTCCTCTGCAGTATTTCAATTACATTTCCTGATGTACAGTACATGACTTAATGGATGACGCACTTGTTAAAAGCTAAACCTGGGTCTAAGCCAGACCTCCCTGAAACAAGTTTGGTGGCTTCTGTCCTGAGGAAGAAGGTTTTGTAGCCTTTCTGCTGAGTCTTAATTGCCGACGTTTAAGACCCATGGGACACACAGAAAGGTTACACATTGGAGCAGGGAACCGTCTGCCTTGGGCTCCTGAGGGGAAGGTGGTGGTACTTGCCACCAAAGGTGTTATGGAGACACTCAGCCAGTCCTACTCCATCTTAGCCTTTTGCTACTTGCATAAGCAGGAGCAGATGAGGGCTGTTACAAGGTTTAGTTTGCATCCTATGACTTGAGCCTAATGTGAGTGTAAAACCTATTCAGATCCTAATGAGTTTATGGAGTTAAAGAGGATCTAATGCAGCCTTTATTTCTGCCATTTGCAGAGAATACACAACTCCCTTTTTTCAGCTTAATTTTTTTTTTTAAAGCTATATGTGATGTAATTTCATAGAAAAGACTGACATTTGCATTTTCCAAGTTTATTGCTTCTCTCAGTACATGCCATCATCCTTTTTGTATGCTCCCTTGTTTGTCATAGGTAGAACAGTCCAGGAGACTCATATCGTTTGTCGTTGTAAGCTGCTTCAGTATTTATATTTGAACTGGTGGATGTTAATGCTAATTGTTTGTTTCAAAATAAACTGAAAGCACAGTTGTAAATAGTAGATCGATTCTTTGCATGTCCAGATCTAAAGTGAATTTGCTTAGAAACTTGTGTAATGTGATCACTTCAGTGATTTCACTCAGGAAGAGCGATGCCTTCTTTGTAGTAATGATGTCGCTCCTGTCAATACACAGCTGTGCACATTATATATCCCAGAAAATGCTGTCATTAAGAATAAAGAAACTTCCTGCAGGTCCTCAGGAGTCATTTTACTTGCTTCTTTCAGGTTTGATTCCTTATCCTTTTTCTCCAAGATCTAATACAACATTTCTCTTTCTTTTGCAGACCATGCCCTCTCTATGACGGTTACTTATTAAGCTAACTCTGCATGCCAGAAGACTGTCCTTGGTTGATCCAAGGGCTTTTGGGGACTCCAGCCTTTCCCCAGTTTTTCTGTGTGTGTGTGTTCCTCTAGAACTTTCAAAACTGTTTCTCCAAAGGGTTTTGCAGAAACTTAGACTGTTTTCTAAAGCAGAAGCACCTCAGTCCACAGCAGTAGTGATGGGCAGCGTGCGAACCAACCGCTACAGCATCGTGTCTTCGGAAGAGGACGGCATGAAGCTGGCAACCATGGCCGTTTCCAACGGCTTTGGGAATGGAAAAAGTAAGGTACATACCAGACAGCAATGCAGGAGCCGCTTTGTCAAAAAAGACGGTCACTGCAACGTCCAGTTTATTAACGTGGGTGAGAAGAGACAGCGGTACCTGGCAGACATCTTCACCACTTGCGTGGACATCCGCTGGAGGTGGATGTTAGTTATATTCTGCCTGACTTTCGTCCTCTCCTGGCTTTTTTTTGGCTGTGTGTTTTGGTTGATTGCGCTTTTGCATGGGGATCTGGAGGATCAAGAAAATAGCAAACCTTGTGTCTCTCAAGTGAGCAGCTTCACTGCAGCCTTTCTTTTCTCCATTGAGACCCAGACCACGATCGGCTATGGCTTCAGGTGTGTCACAGATGAGTGCCCCATCGCAGTTTTCATGGTAGTTTTCCAGTCTATAGTAGGCTGCATCATTGATGCCTTCATCATTGGTGCTGTCATGGCAAAGATGGCTAAGCCAAAAAAGAGAAACGAAACTCTAGTCTTCAGCCACAATGCCGTGGTGGCCATGAGAGATGGAAAACTGTGCCTGATGTGGCGTGTTGGAAACCTGAGGAAAAGCCACTTGGTGGAGGCACATGTACGAGCGCAGCTCCTTAAATCCAGGATCACGTCGGAAGGGGAGTACATCCCTTTGGATCAAATAGACATCAATGTAGGGTTTGACAGTGGGATAGACCGCATATTCCTGGTCTCCCCAATTACAATAGTACATGAAATAGATGAAGACAGTCCTTTGTATGACTTGAGCAAACAAGACATGGACAATGCTGACTTTGAAATTGTAGTAATATTAGAGGGCATGGTGGAAGCTACTGCCATGACTACCCAGTGCCGTAGCTCATATCTGGCAAATGAAATCCTTTGGGGCCACCGCTATGAGCCTGTACTCTTTGAAGAGAAAAACTACTACAAAGTGGACTACTCGAGGTTCCACAAAACATATGAAGTGCCCAACACACCTATCTGTAGTGCCAGAGACTTAGCAGAAAAGAAATACATTCTCTCTAACGCAAACTCCTTTTGCTACGAGAATGAAGTCGCCCTCACCAGCAAAGAGGAGGACGAGATTGACACTGGGGTGCCTGAAAGCATGAGCACAGACACCCACCCGGACATGGACCACCACAACCAAGCAGGGGTGCCTCTAGAGCCACGGCCGCTACGGCGGGAGTCGGAAATATGACTGACAAACTCTTCCTCTCTCTTTTGGTTGAAAGGAAAAACAAAAATTAAATCTATCGGTCAAAGGCACGTTGGCCTGAGAAGTTGGCCCAGAACAGTTTTCAGACAACGGTACTGTTGAAGAGTGGTGTGAAGGCAAGCAGACCTGAGAAACCCCGGCTGGTTTTAGGGCTGTCCTCAGACGAGGGACGACAGAAAACGAACTCTAAACACAAAGCACTAAACATGTCTAAGTATGAACAGAAGGCACATATGTTGTAGAATAAATTATGTATATATTTTTTTACAAAACTTGAACTTGCAGGCAAGCTTTGGTTGGGTTATTATTATTTTTTTTTCAACTTTTTCCAGAATGCTTCTCTCTAGGGAACAAGAATGTTTTTAATGGCATAACAAAGGCAAGAATCTGCCTTATTATTATTATTATAATTATTTTTTAAAAAGCTGCTGCTAACTACATGAACACAAATGGTTATTTTTGTTGCAGTGTAGTTTTTATTTTCTCTTGTGTAATTTAAAAAAAAAAAAAAAAGTCAGTGTTGAACTTTTTGGGTTGAAAAGCTCATGATCACGTCAGAGAGGCTGATGTTGCCAGAAAGTCTAAACTCCTTTTGAGGCCAGTAGTTTGATAGCTCGAATCAATTTCTCTCTTTCCAATTACATAAGGGGCATTATGTAATATCAGGCCAATCAGTAGCCTCCAGCAAAATTATGATTTTTGGGGGGAGAATTTAATTCTTTGTCTAAAGGAAAACTGAAATAAAATATATATATATCTACATAGAAAAAGTACTAAGTTAAAACTACCTAAATGGATACCAAAGAAAATGCACAGTTTTGCACAGTGAAATTTATTTTAAAAAAGAAAGAAAAAAAGGAAAAAAAAGAAACAGGCTGCTTTAAACAAAAAAAAATTCAAACCTCAGACACCTTTTTTAGTTTTGATTTTTTTTTTTTTCTTTTTACGACCTTTATTTTGCACCTTATTCTAAAAGCTCAAGACTTGGATCTCAAGTGAGCGAGGACTCCTCCCCTTCCCCCTGCTCTTCCAGGGAGAGATAAATTCCCTTCCTTTCTTGTAAGGAGTAACGCAGTTAGAGGAGAGCAAGCAAGCAAACATCTGCCCTCCCCAGTTGCCAGGCTGCAGCAGGAGGTGAAGTATTAGTGCTCCCAAACCCATGCTGGACCACAGCACTGATCCAGCATCCTGAAAACTGAGCCATCCTCGCTGGCGTCGGACCCGAGCCCCTCGGCCGCCCTTGTGTTACCAGTTAAACTGTGCCAGAGACAGGCAGAGCTGCTGGTCGATGCTAGAGGCTGGTGCTACTAGAGCAGGGGTTGAAGCACAGATGAGCTGAGCGATAGATAAACCCCCAGGGAAGAGAATTTTGAAGAGGAGAGGCGAGGGTTAATGGAGACGAGATGAGAAAACAACTTTTACAATACAGGGCTTGGGGAATGGCACAGGGGTTGTAGCATTATGTAAAACGTGCTTCTCTTCAGCAGGGCAAGAGTGTCTGGGAGTGTATTTTCCAGCTCATTTGGGGAAGATGAGGCTGCAAAGCGAGGTCCATCTCCTGCCTCTGCTTGCCACCAAACACTGAGTGGTCAGTGGCTGAGTCACCAAGCTCTGAGCACATTTTGTGACCTTCTGTGAAGATCTGGCTCTAGCGGTATTTTGGCTCCTTCACCCAGAAGGCTTTAAATTCTCTGTGCCTCTAAGATCAAGGAGACAGCAAAGTTGTGCTTCATGCCTGCTCCCCAAGGAGCAAGTGGAGAGGGGTGGTGGTGGGGACGCTAATTGTAGTCAACTCTTGCAGTATTGGATCACTGTATGCCATTAAAAAACAGCTTGTTCTAGGTCTAATGTCTTCTGCAAATGGAATATCTGTGAAGGCCTCTGGCCCCTTCCAGCCCTGCCTGAAAGAAATGCCTGCAATGAAATGGTGTCTGATGAGATGGTATCTACAGTGGGTGGGTTCGAGACTGTGGAAATTTGACATTGTAAACATTGATTTGGCTACTAGAGAGGGCAGATGATTAAATGCAAGCACGGAGGCTGTCGCTGGGGTGGGGGCGACGTAAAAGAAAGGAAAGGCTGAACATATAAAGGCGATTTGATTGCAGTTTCTGGGTCAACGGTGGTGAAGACAACTGAGTGCTGCTAGTGCTGCTATTGTGATATTCTTGGACAAGGAAAATAACTAAACCAAAGAGTATTCAGTGAAACGGAGGGTGCATAAAAACGCAATGGGGAAGGGATGGAACGGGGAGGCTGGCTGGGAGAAAGGGGACCTTTTCTCCAGGTCAGCATCCCCCAGGTGCATAGTGCTCCCACTAAGTAATACTTGAGATATTTGAGGGAGGGACATGACACAGGGGATGGGGAATGCGGGATTCTGTTTGTTTCTTTAAAGCAAATGAAATTCAGAGAAAAAAAAAAAAGAAAATCCCCTCTCCCTAACATTTCTGGTGCAGATGTTTTGGGTTTGGGGGCTCGTTTTGTTTTGTTTAGTTTTTTTTTTCAAGTCAGTTTTTCAGAAATATTTTTAAAAATGTACATTTTATAAAGTTTATCAAGTATTTTCATATTTAAAGCCAAATGTAAATAGAAGTCTGTAAAGGAGGACAAGGAGAAGAAGAAAAAGGCCACAAAAAGTACAAATTCTGCTCGGCAGTCTCGGCTAGCTAGTACCTAGATGCTACCGGTTAGCATGACTTTTAGAAAATACTTGCAAGCCTTATAGGATTCCTAATGCTATGAACTTCTGTTTATTTATTTTTAAGCATGGACTTTTAATTTGAAAACATGTTCTAGTTGCTGGCATTTTTAAAAGTTACCAGCTTTCTGAGTGCTAGTCTTGACAAGGGTGTGCATTGAGGTAATCCATTACGCTCTCTGCCACATTCTTTTTCTTTTTTTTCTCTTTAATAACCCTTTGTCTTTGCCGATTGAATCTCACATTGCAGAATTGCACTCAGCCTCTGGCTCCAGGAAGCTGCTAGAAAGAGACCTGCAATGTACACTCCATGGTACCCTTCCCCCTTGTCCATCATTTCTATATTTCTCAACATGCTGTGGTAAGCCTGGTATTGTAGCACACTTCTACAGCAGCAAATTGGTTTAGTCATTTTTGAAAATATTGTTATTTTTAAGGACTGCACGGTGACTGACAGCGTTTCTTCAGTTCCCCATCATCCTGGGTCAAGCTGATGCCTGGTTAGGGGCCTTTTAAACTGACTGAGGTGTCCCCAGAACTCCAACAGGTGTCGGTTCAGCCTCTTTATCAAGGATGAAGTTGGCTCAACCAGCTCGCACAGAAGGTTTATACTGTATTTCGCTTAGGGTCTGGGGGGGAATATGTTATTTCTGCCCTTCCCTGAAAATACTTGAATGAGACACATTGTCTAAAACATAATACTGCGTACAGTGACAAAAAGCATTTCTGAGGCAGGCGGGGATGGATCTCTTCTTTCCTTTGTCTCTTCCGTGTGAGTTGTCCTTGGATAAGTAGCAGGGGTAGAAATCATTACTTATTAGCTGTGTTTAATGATACTCTCCCAGCCATGATAAACTTATGTGTTGTTAGTTTAGCACTTGCTCTTCTCGGAAAAGACAAAGGGTCCAGATGTTTTATTTGTTCTCTGAGGTCTTCTTTTCCATAATGGATTACAAGGTAAAACTGAGAAGTACTGTAATGTCTTTAAATTATGGCTGCTTATGACCATTGTAAAGTAGAAGGGTGCTGCATAATTGCCATCCCACAGCCAACAAAACTGATTTTGTAATGACTTTTGGCCTGCAGCTATTGTAAGGTGAACAATCTAGGCATCTGACAGTTGTCCATTACTATTTTCCTGTTTGCAGCCTTTTTGTATCAAAGTCTTCCTAATGTACTGCACAAATTGTGGATTGTACAGATTTTTATATATTATGTCTTATTTTATTATTTCTAAATAAATAAAAAAAAATTGAGAATTAACTGGTTTGTGCAGCATGTGTGTAAATGACCTGGGAGGTTGTATAACTGTGCTTATGGCTCTCTGAGCACTGTCTGAAGCACTTTAGGAAGAGTTAGGTCGTTCTCTCTCTTGACAAAAGACGGGAGAAAAGGTGATACCATCATTATTTCCCAGATAAGAACACAAACCCAGGGGAGTGAAAGGCAACTTGCACCAAAGGAAGATCTTCCCTAGAGAGACTGAGGGACTTTCTTCAGGTCATACCTGGAACTGCAGAGCTCTAGATCATTAGCTGCAAGTTGTATGAAGAGGGATAAAAAGCTCTAAGCCTGCATAAACTACAAAGTGGAGGGAAGGGGGAAGGATGAAAACACTGAGTATAAGCAAGCACATTGAAAGATTTGGAAAGGGATTAAAAAATTAAGCAGGAAAGTCACCTTCAAATCCCCATGTTTCATGTCTGCTTGGAACATCCTCTCATTGAAGTGATGCTCCTCAGCTCAGCTCAGTTTCAAACACACTGGCTGTAATCTTCATACATGCCTCATTTGTCTGGAGTCCTGAGCCTGATGCCACAAGTGTGGAGCTGGGTTCTTGTGTAACGGGACGGGGAATCATAATGGTACAGGCCTCGAGTAACCAAAAAGAGACTTAATGCCCTTATTTGTCTGGGTTGGAAAGCTCCTTTCCCACTGTGTGTGGCCTCTAGGGCAGATATTGAAGCTGCACGACTGTGACTCAGCTCAAAACTGTTAGGCTAACTGGAGTCAAGCACACTGCAACAGCTGAGGGGAGCTGTGAAGTATTTCAGTGCAGATTTGACCCCCCCAGCTGTTTTTTCCATCTTTTTATCAGTCTGTAATGCTATTACATGATGCCCTGGAAAGAGCCGTGACCCTTTCTAGGAGGACTCCATTTATAAATTCAAATTTACTTTTGAAATCTAATGATCTGTTGGAAAGCTTATAATAATAATAATTACAGGGCTGGATTTAGAGATGCACATTAACTGTCACAGCCTGGATCTGCCTATTCTTCCTACTGCAAAGCATCCTCTGTGTGAGCCACTCACTGCTCTGCCCATGGCTTTGGTGTTTGCTGCAGGGACAACAGGTCAGAGCCAGTGTCTGCAGGTTTTGCTTGGCTCCCTCCTGTTGTCTAAATCGTTAGCACCCTCTCCTGTCAGTGCCTTTCTCTTTTGCTGGCCACTTGTCCTGTCAGGTGGAGTCAGCATAAATATAGCAACAAAACACAGACGGCGTATTTTAGTAGCTAGCAAGGTTATAGCTAAAAATCTCCTTCACAGACTAGCTGGACGCATCTAGCAAGCATCAAGAATGTGCTGCAGGACACAAGCATACGCTACCTGAATCCAGGCAGCACAAGTAAAATGACACAGAAGACAGGTAGCATTGCCCATCGTTTGCTGTTGCTGACCTGCCCTGCAGGAAAGGGCTACAAATGTACCAGTTTCAGCAATATATACTTATTCTTTATATCTTATAATATCTTATTCTTTACAAAATAAATATGCTTTACAAAATAATATCTTATTCTTTACAAAGACAATAGCTATCTCATCTTTTCCTTCCTTATTGGCTTGGATTTCAATCCATAGATAGTGGAAATTGAATTTTTTTTTTTAAAATCTACATTGAAACTTATACCAATGACATATGGTTGGACTCGATGATCCGGGGGGTCTCTTCCAACCTGGTGATTCTATGATTCTATGATTCTATATAACATTGTGAAATAGCTACCAAATCACTGTTTTTGGGAAGCTGTGCAAAAGGGGTTCACGAGCTGCAGCATAGATCTGTCCTTGTTGCATACACTCTTCTCAGCACCTAACAGCCACAGTAGATTTCAGGGTAACTCAGGAACCAAGTTCAAGCCCAAGTGTTAGGTCTTGTGTGCCCAAACTTGGCTTTGCTCTGGTTTCTACTTGGCATCTGGGGGGAAGGTAACCCAGGGAACCCCCACTCCCTCCTGCTGCAAGAAGCATCTTGGCTCCTTGGGGAGACGTTCCCTGCTGTAGCACGTAGGAAGTCACAGGCTTTTGCTTTCCAAGATGGATATTTTACTAATTCTTTTTTGTCTTACTGAGTATAAACTATATTTGATATGCAAATTAACTCATTAATTATCTTGCATTACATGACATACAAAGTACCTGTGTTTCATCCAGGCTCGGAGTCTGCAAGCAGAAGGGACATAACTGAGGTGTTCACTGGGTTGCCCAAACCTCCAGCTGTTCCCTTGGGAACCTGCTGCTCGAGGCTGTAAATGCCAACACTCCGCAGTAAATAGAGAACAAACCAAATCAGGACTCTTTGAGGCAACTGCCTAAGAAATTTCTTGATTATTGTGAAAAATCTGGCTGCTAGTGTTTCACAAGACTAATAAACTCCAAGGTAATGCTTCCACCAAAATAATTATTGGAGTTTCATTTAATTGACATATAATAGCCTGTTAACAGGAAAGGATAGATTTCTATAGTTTAATAGCACAGGATCTTTCTGAAGAGGGATGAATCTTACCCTGGGGCAGTGTGATTACCTAGGGAAATAATACCATTTTGGCTCTATTTTTGAAGTCTTTTGATATTCTTAAATAGTACGATGGCTGTTAGCTCCCAGGAAGGATGAATGGCTACCTTGAACAAAAACATTTCCATTTTTACGCCTGTATTTATGTGCAATCCCGTTGCATGTGCACAGAGAATTCAAGTCGGGCCAGCAAATAATTATTTTTTTTTTTTTTTGCCATGTTGATACTTGCACTGACTTCACTTTTGCTGGAAAGGTAGAAGCAGATCAAACCTTGGTATTTTTTCTGTTTACACCTTAGGCAAGAGAGCTTTGGCTGTCTGCAGTTGACTTGGAATACCTCTGTGATCTACAGATGGAAACAACGGGAATTCCATTCTTTCTTCTGCAAGAGAGTTTGGCAAGAGGTGTCTACCCTCTAATAAGAAGCTCAACAGCTAATTGAAAGAAATAAGAGGCTTTAAAGGAAAATAAAGTGAGTGAAGGCAGGGAGCATCTCAAATGCCCACACTACATTTCAAAGCAAATGGGTGCAGAAATGCTGGACCAACTCTTCCTATCAAGCTCAGTAGCTCCATCCAAAGGATGTTTGCCTCCCTGGGCTTGGGTGGCTCTAGCAGTGACATCTGGAGAAGGAAAGCAATGAATTCAATTGAGGAAGGCGCTATGTCAGCTGTGTCTTGCTTTGCAGAACCTGTGCTGATGGAGGCAGGTGACCTTGCAGATCACAGTGTCCTTGGCCTCGCCCCATCCCTCTGTCTCTAGCCAGTGTACAAATCTGATCCCGTATGGAAAATTGCCTCTGAGAGCACTAGTGAAGTAAGGAGGCTGTGGACCTCTGACACGGTGCTCTCCTCCACATGCCACGAGCTTCGATATGGGACTGCACGCCTTGTGCATGGTCACTCCTGTTTTCAGAGAAGCCAAGGGGATTAAAAGCAATTAGGAAAATCCTAACTTATCCTAATTAGAGCCAGTGTGGAGCTGTATTAGAGTAGTTATCTCAGGTTTTCCAAAGCTGTTTCCCAGTGGGCTTGGGCACTTATTTTGTCCCTTCTCTTTCTTTCCCTTTCTTTTCTCCCTCCCTCCAGTGACGCTCTTCACCAGGCTTTGATCTCAAGGACCCTTGTGGGCTTAGTATTTACCTTTATAGCTGCAATTTTTTAATGTAGTTGGAGCGTCTTGGTATTTTCAATATTTATAGCTAATTAACTCCTGCAATGAAGTCCTCCTGCAGTTCTTTGCACTTGCTGTTTAATGAGGAGGGGCTGCCAGAGTCGCTGTGCCCGTCCCTTGGTGTATTATCTGACAGTTTTTCTATTGAATTAACTCAAGGTATGCATTGACTAAACATCTTTAGAGCCATTGGACAAACAGACTATGTAATATTCATAAATTAATGCAAATCAACTTCAAATATGTCAGCCTAGCTCCCCTAGGAATCCCTGGACCTCAGCATGTTGTGACAGTTCTTGTTTAAGCAAATCTGGATCTTTCAGTGCGAATAATGAGAGTGCTTTCATCCTGAGCAGTATTACCAGTGAGACTAATGTGCCATTCTCCTTCTTAAAACTGTGGTGTCATCAGATATAAATTAAACCACTGGGAGAGCAGGAGAAGAGAATGTGAATGGCATTTGCATGTATTGTCCCTCCTTTTCATCTGCTTCAGGAATACATCGTGGCTTCTTTTTAATTCCAATATTGCTATTACATTAAATGATTGAACAGTCGTGGTCTTTCAAATTCTGGGTTTTCGGACTTGGAGATTTTGTTACATGTGTAAATTATTTGCGTGTATTTGAGATATAACTAATTACATATTGCTTCAGGGCCTCATGCCACACACTTCAAATATTGCAGGTTTCCTTCCATGAATAATTTCATGCCCCTGGAAAGCTTGCTTCAAACGATGTTTGCTGCTTATGGCTTTTCAGGAGGAAACTTCCTAACACATTTACAGGGAGCTTTAGCTACTCTAAAAGCTCAGAGGATTTTGCTGACACTCAGCTTACTATCCACAGGAGCCCATAAACCCTGGGAGTTCCGAGACTGCAGTGTTGGGATGTGCCTTGCCGCTGTCCTGCCTCCTGCTCTGCTCAGGTACTCGTCTTATTCTTTTGCCAGGGTGCAGATGTGCGGTTTATTATTTCCACCGATACTGCGAGAGTCCATCGTGTGACTGTAATTCTCAAGGGCAGCACTGTGCTGTATTATTTATGCTGAAAAATGTAAGCATTACCACTCAAAAATATTCCTGCCCCTAAGACATCTCTCTAACTAAACACTTTCAGCCCATTCCACCACAGCAGAATTTGTTTCAGATAGAAGATGTCCACATGGCTTCCCTGAAGTTTGTCTCCTTTGCATATCAAAAAATGTTAACAAATCAGCATAATATATACCCCGGGGAGCAGAGAAAGCTGCTTTACTATTTCTTGGCTGGCTTAATTCATGCTGGAGTTGTATGACTTTTCATCTCTGCAGCTGGAGGAAAAGGCTAACACACAGCGTAAAAGTAGTATGATAAATTGTGGAAAAATAACTTGCTGGCTTTCCTAAGAAACTCTCCTCTCCAGCTCCTCCTCTCACTGTACTCCTTCCAGCGCCCCAGAATTCATTGCATCAGTGCATGTTATGGCACCTTTGGGATGCGTTAGTCATAAGAATGGAGCTACTGGTGCTTTGCAGGCGTATTTTAACTTTGGCTCTCACATGAGAGCTCTGACACATCCGTGCTGTCTGCATGTCTGGGTAGCGTTTGCTTGTGGATGCCTCCTGAGATTCCAGACAGCTCAGAAAAGGAAACATCTAATTTGTATTTGCTAAGGTATGCGGGAGGTCTTTTTGTTGTTCTTTGTTGGTGGTGAGGGCTTTTGGGTACAGGGTTGATGTGGAACGAAGGCAAACGTAGTAGCTCAAATGGAGACTTCAGGTTCGTGCTGTAATGTCCAGCTCCAGTCTCTCTTCTGAACACTTCAGGATGACCAGATGGAGCGAGGAAATGTGTTTGCTCAGCCAGTCCTTCTCCTGTGCCCCTCTGTATTATTTTTCTGCCTTGGGAAAATTCACAGGTGCCTTGTGAGGCTGCAGTGACTCTGGGCTACAGTGACCTAGCCCCCTGGCATGCCGCTCACTGCGTGGTGCTCCCTGTGATGTTCTCTTCCCCTGTGACTTACAGGCATCAGGCACTGAAAAAATACAGCCTCCAGGAATTTACACTGGCATCAGGAGGATTACACCCGCTGCCTCACCCCGACTGCTACGACCACGTACCAAATTGCGTGTATAATTCTGCCCTTTTGCACAGCAGACGTGAAATGGTCTTGATAATGATCCCCAGTTTTCTTCTTCCTTTGAATCCATTCAGATCTCAGAATTCATCTGTAATTGCATGTAATTAACTTCTCCTTATAGGATGCTTTTGAGAGGGGAGCTGATAAGTGAGTGTCGTACTTTACATTATGGACGCTTTTTTCTGGAGGTTCTCACTTTCTTCTTCAGGTTCTTTTGCTCTCAAACGGTGTAATCTGGACTAATTTCAGTGATTTCAAGTTTTTGTGCAGAAAAGTGAGATCAAAACAAACTCTCTGTCTAACTTCTTTTGCATGTAAACACATAAAAATTCCCAATTTCCCCCTGCAGGTTTAGTACCAGCCCTGATTTGGAAAATTCATGGTTTTCAGGCTTAATCTAATGTAACCAGAAGTGAGTGGGCAAATATCAAGGCTTATTATCAAGCAGCACATTTTCCATCAGCAAATGTACTGAGGTCAGTAACACTTATAATGCAAAGGTGTTTTAAATTAAAATACTCTGGCACATTTGGGCCTTTCATGCTCTGACTCATTTGCTAATGTTTAGCACATAATCATGATCATTTTATGGAAAAGAAGGGACAGGCATGGTCTGAAACAAAACTGTTTTGGCCTGTCCACATTAAATGTTCTTAGATTTAAGAAGCTGTAGCACAGAGAACAACCTTTTTAGTTTTTCTCTCCCTCAAAATGAATGACCAGATAGAGATCTGGTGCACAAGCAGGGGAACAAAAAATTCCTTAAAGCAGCATACTATTATGTTTAGTAAAGATTTCATTAAATGAAATTAATGTAATGAATACTTGTTTTTCCCCTTAGGGAACAATAAGAAAGCTTCTTATACATATCTTGTCCTGATACAAGCCCCATGACTGGTTGCAACCTGTAATAAAAATGCCATATGCAAGAGAATATATTTAATATCGGGAAGGCAAAATGGAACAATATGATCTGTTTGGGGTTTGAAGGTAAATGTTGAGACATTTTTTTCCTTTAAAATAGTCTGTGTTAGATGCTGGTTAGCTAACTGGGAAATGAAATCACAGAGGATTTATGCTGTTAATGACAGGCTATGATGTCAAAGACATTTGGCCTGTAGCCATAACCTTTTGTGTGGCTCTGGTTGATTCTTATAAACAAACAGGACTGCTCTGCTCCTGCCTGGGTATGAGTCCCCATCAGCTGGGAACACTGAAAACTGGGCTATGAAGGGCACTTAAATATATTAAGCAAAAAATTGAGGGGAAGCAAGAAGTGCTTTCTCCCCTTTTTGGCTCTGTTTTTATGCCATAGGGTTTGGTTAATATTTAAATAAGCACCAGGTTACTGAAATAACGCTGAAACCAATCGCACTTTCTGAAACTCCACTCTGTCACGTTGATTTACAATTAGTCAAAAGCCTGATGCATTGTCAATAGTGTACATCACCATGATTTTTGTTTCTCTCATCCCATTTGCAGTATAAAAGAGCAGGCTAGATTGGCTTTTACAGCCATGCCAGTGTGGCACCCAACCTCAGCATCAGGTGGGAAGTGGTGGGACCACTCACACTGCCTGTCTGGGGAGATCTAGCAGGGACAGGTCTGCAGCACCCAGCCAGGAGAGGTACAAACCCCAGGACTTCCCGCTCCAATAACCTCTGAAAAAAAGCTGCAGATCTGACTCCACAGAGACAGGGAGACCCTGAACTGTATACAACTTTTCTGTTCCCTTAAGGAGCTTACATGCATAATTTTAATCATATTTTCCCAGATAATACATAGGATTTGCTTGAAGCCATTTCAGCCGTTTGATACATGGGAGGGCTTCATTATGCTGTTATTGGTGTCATTTTTCTTTTTACACAGAGCTGTTTTCCTTTTGTATTTTATCCTCCTGGGGCTGTGTTGCTAAGGGTTCACCAGGTGCCAGACCCTCAGCTGGGTGAGGAAGAGTAGCTGCACTGATTGAAGGTCACCCATTTAAACCCGTCAAGGATCCTTTTATTAACATAATTGCTAGCACTACATTGGCTAAACATTACAGAACGTCTTTAAATGTCTGAGCTAAGTAAGGTCGCTGTCCTTCAGCTGTTTGTTTCCTAAACCCTCAGTGACTTCTTCAGACCCCATCTATGCCATGTGACGCTGCCTCAATCCAAACCTGGGATCTGGACATGGACCTGGCAGCAGGGAGTGTTTCTGAAACCTGGCTCATGACTATCGAAACAGCTCTTAAGAAAACTAGATAGCCAGGAAAACATTAGCAGCCTAAAGGTTATTCTTATGCCAGGGCTGAGCAACCTTCCACTCACCACCAGGCTTTAAGCCACATTTGTTTTCCAGGTCTAGGAAAACACTTTGCAGCCAACTCTCCATGGGACAAGTGCCCACAGGACAATTCTCCATGGGGACATCTCTAACCCTACCCCTAAACCTAAGCCTAATCCTATCTCTAGTGCCTCCTGTGGTCAGTTGTCCTCATGGAGACTTCTCCCTGTGGAGCATTGTCCCCACAAAAAGTTGTCTGCAGAGAGTTGTCCCTTCTCATGGTTTTTCTTTCTGCCCTTTTCTTGCACTGAATGAAGCAAAGGAAAAACATCAAGACCACAGGGAATGTTTTATCGCATCAATGATCAGATCCAGCCTGCAATTCAGCAGAACCATACATGCACAGTGAAACCCAGAAGTCAATCTCTTCTTTTCACTGCAGGATGAAAACCTCCCCAGGGAAACACGTCATACTGCACAGGGCATGGATGTTGGTTATGGCTCTTGCTGAGGACTGAATCAGCAGCACCTCCAGTTTAAGAAGGGACCAGTAGTGGCTCTTTCAAGTTGGGGGAGTGTTAAAGCAAGGTGAGCTTGGTCTGTCCATCCACCTGCTGCAGCTCCAGGCACAGCAGCATCAGTGCAGCATTGCACAGACTTGCCTTCGAGCGCCTGTAATTTAGTCCAGATGTCAGAGCAGCTCTACAGTTTGATAATTGTGTCTCACTATTAACATATTTGGTTTACAACAGAGGAGGATCATTACAACTGTCACATTATTCTGTTTCTTTTTTTCCCCCATCTCCTATTAGTAGAGACACTTATTATCATTTTAATAGGAAGAAACAAGTTCCCTATGTCCTTTTCCAGTCCTAAAAGGACAAGACTATATTTTCCAGAAGAGCCTATGATTGCAGATTTTAAATGTTCAACTAGAATACATTAAAATGCCCTAGATGTCAAGAAAAAAAAAGAGAGTCCTCATACCCAGAGGAAGGTAGGATGCTTAAGCTGAATTACAGCAGTGTAATTATTGTTAATGTCAGATCTTACAATCTACAACATTATTTATAGGCATCTGCCCAATTCACAAAAATATCTCTAAAATAATTTCAGAAGAACTTCACTTGAAGACTGTTCATTTTGGAAAAATATAAATCATTGTTCCATTTAAACAGATTTCAGCTCAGAGAGCAATAATATTTCATTTGTGTTGAAAGAAGTCAGGGGCTTATTAAATATTAATATGTGATTACAGCGTGGGTTAAAGTTCCTCTCTTAATACATACTTAATATATAACTTTGCTCAGGTGACTTCGTTCCTGAGGGAGTGTAAGTTTTGCTTAAGGGACTTTGAAATAAAGAAAAAAAAAAGAGTATAAATATGCCAAAATACAATTCTGCATGAGCTATTCATGACAGTATATGGCACCTGGTGTGGTGCTTTGCTGAGCTGAGGTAGTATGTTACGTTTTAAGCATTATTGATAATAAATGTCATGAGCTAATTAATGATGCTGTACAAATAGTACACCTGGCACAGTGCTTTGCTCATGTCCAGAGCAAAAGGACCTGACTCATTTCAGTCTCATGTTCTTGCTTTTGAGGCCCCTGAGACTGAAACAGACAGGTCAGACCATGACATGAAAGACTGAATCTCCAAGTATCTGTGGTCAGAAAAAAAAAAAGAGATGGAAAATGCCAAGGAGTAGGGACTGGGAGAGAAAGATTTAGTGAAAAGAGAAAAAGCAGATTCTAAATCAGGGCACGTGATGTGCAGAAGGGAGTTCTGAAGAAAGACGAGTGGGAACTGTGTGTTTCAAAGTCTCAGGAAACCAACTGTAAATTATGAAAATGCAGTGGGATTTCAGCTTTTAAATCATGCAGGGACTTTCGGCAACTATAACACAGAAGTCTTTGAATCTACCGAGATAAGGGAATATCTTCAGGAAGAGATTTTTTCAAAGGCTTGACAGGTAGGTTGGTGTCTATTGAATATTTATCAAGATTTTTGATAGCATAAAGACAACTCCCCTGCTAGTTCAGTGGCCACCAGCCACTGCTGGGTACAGGGGCTGTTTGACCCCACACTTGATGGCTGTGGTCCCTGGGGTAGGTTATTCCTGATCTGAGCCGTGGGGAATCTCAGCATCCCTCCCTGCCTGTAGTCAGATGAAATCCCATGGGTTGTGGCATTGAGGAGGTGTCAGAGAAGGGCCAAGTTTGTTTGCTGCACATTTGGTTGCACTGCAGTATTGCTCCAAGAGAAATTAAGAGGTAATAGTTGAGTGTTTCATTAATTTTTTTGAGATGTTTTGAGCCTTATATAATTAGAGGCTGTGAGACATCCTGAGACAGGAGAGAATGATCATTTGTGCATAAAAAGGAACATCATATTATTTCCACTGTTTTATATCACAGATTTGAAGAAAAAAGAAATCTCCTTGAAGATGAGATAATCCTGGTGGAACAATCCTGTAATATTTGCTGAAAACTGCATGCAAGACTGAATTGTGAACTTTCAAATGAGAACATTTTAGACTTGTGCTGCATGTTGCCTCTAATTTAAATTCCCATAATTCTATCTTTGAAGTTCTTGGTCCTTTAGACTTAAAAGGCAGAACTGCTTATCCTTTGTGCTTGGGAAAGGAGACAAGACCTTTATAGTTTCGAAATGGGCTTTTTTTTTTTTTCTTAAGGAAAAATGTAATTGCATACAAACTGCAAATCTCTCTAAACAATTCTCATCGGTTGCCTGAAGAGTCCCTTGGCTGAATTGTAAATCACGATAAAGTGCACCAAAAAGGAGTTGGGGCATAAACGAGTTTTGGAGCTGTCTAGTCTGGGGTTCTGTAAGGTAATTAAATCAAGGAGACTTTCTGATCTATGGAAGGGTCAATGTATCAGGGCAGTGCTTTGAACCATGGTCTCATTAAGACACAATTGCTGCCTTCGCTTCCCAGATTGTTTATAACAGCGAGCTTATTCCTAAGCAGTCAATAACTAGAGAACATAAATCAGTGCACAGAAAGAGTTATTCCCAGTTTATGGACCAGATCCTCAGCTGGCATAAATCACTGTTGCCCCAATGATGTCACCTCAGCCGTGCTTTATTTATACAATCCAAAGATTTGTCTCATACTGTTCTCATTTTATTGGCTTTTATTGACTCATTCTGTAGGCACAGATTTTCATAAATGAAATGAAGGTGGAGATAATTGAGGTATGTGAAAAATAATATTATAAAATTTTCAAGGGAAAATCAGAATCGTTCTCTTCCTTTCCCCTTCATTTCAATAAAAAATAGTTACCATGTGAATTTTGGTCAGTTTATAATCATTTCCCTAAATAACACCATGACCACTTTATGAAATGTTCCAGTGGTCTTTGCATGATTTAATGATGCTACTTCTAGATTTTAATTGAATTTAGGCTTAGCACTGACAGGGGCAGCGATGGCAGCAGCCCCCAGGTCTGCAGTTCCACAAGGGCATGTACCAGCTCCTTGGACATGTTTGAGTCTGACGTCCCACGTGTGCAGCAGCAGGGTACAAACACTGCTCTTTGGGAGCTTTTCTATTAGCCTTGTTCTTAGCATCAGGCTAAAATAGATCACAGAAGTTGAATCTCCAAGAATCTTCTCCAAAGCTGAAGATCAGCGTTGGTCCATTGGCTGAGATGCAGGGTGGTATAAGAGGAGGCTGAGGGGAGACCTCGTTGCTCTCTACAACTACCTGAAAGGAGGTTGTAGAAAGGAGGGTGCTGGCTTCTTCTCCCAAGTGACAGGGGACAGGACGAGAGGGAATGGCCTCAAGCTCCACCAGGGAAGGTTTAGGCTGAACATTAGGAAAAAATATCTCACGGAAAGGGTCATTGGGCACTGGCAGAGGCTGCCCAGGGAGGGGATTGAGTCACCTTCCCTGGAGGTGTTTAAGGGACAGGTGGATGAGGTGCTGAGGGACATGGGTTAGTGCTTGATGGGAATGGTTGGACTCGATGATCCGGTGGGTCTTTTCCAACCTGGAGATTCTATGATTCTATAAGGTAGGCCCAGCAAACCTCCTCCATGGGAGAAGAGGTGAGAACAATATCTGTCTGTAATGCCTGTAACACCGATTTCAAATATCACCCTACCCAACCATTTAGGCAGTCCAGCTTTCCTCCTCTCCATCTCACCTCAGCATCATGCCTGAACACCCTGATGTGGAGAGTTAGACAGCAAGCAGCAGCACCCATCCAGCCTATACAGCTCCTCTAACAAAACATTGTCACTAATAACTAATTAAACTTACAAAAGATCCTTTCCATTTTTGTTCCGGTGGTTGCTGTGAGCAAATCTAGCAGTATGAAGTCATTTTTATATGTCCTGGTTCTGTTTCATCACGCTGATGTCAGAACTGATGTCACTAGTGTCAATATGGTGTTTATGAAGCTGGAGATCAATATTAAATACTGGATTTAGGAAGCATTGACAGAGTTGTAGCTCTGACTGCATTCAACCTGCTTTGGCTGACAGGGAGCCAGAGGGTTTTTTCCATGTCATTCAGTTAAAAGAATTTCCACTGTCTAGCTTTCTCCTCTTGCTACACCGTAGCGCAGTGACAACTACCAGTTGGAATAATAAAAAAAGAGAGATCTCCACGGAAATCGTAAAAATTTGAGAAAGAAATCTCCAGCGAACATAACACAAAACCAGCAAAGAGACTGAGCATGAGGAAACAGATAAGAAATAATGTGAAAAATTGCTGAGCAGAGATGCAGGTGCTCAAAACCAATAAATAATTAGAATATATTTAATTAGGAATGATGGTAATATTACTTCTTGGGGTTTAAAATGTGAACTTTTATATCCATCTGGGATTTTGGCACTCAGATGACAGTGTGTTTGGGCATTTCAGTCCTCTGCTGTTCAATTTGCAACACAGAAAAATATCATCCACTATTTTTTCCGTGACAAATTATCAGCATTTCATTCCAAGCTGTTTCACAAATAAAGCTTTCACTAGAGCAAGGGCGAAATATTCCTTGGTTATCCACACTGTCCTCCTCCTGCTGCTCTGAGAGGGGAGATGAACACAGGATTTTAAGAACAAATAATAATAAATTGTATTTAAATACATTTATCTGTCAGAATAGGCACATAACTATGAACAAAACCCCAGAGGAGATATGATCCACATGAACAGGGTACAAGATAATGAAGCAAACTTCTGCATCCCAGCTCTGCATCGCTTCCTTTCCCTCTGCCCTGCTGCTCCTCCAGCCCTCTATCTGCCTTCCTTAGTCAGCTCCATGAATGGTGCAAGGCAGACTTTATCCCCCTCTGTGTTTAAAAAGACACCAATAACTTCATTTCATATGATACCTGTGGTTGCTGCCATGTAATAAAACCTCCAGAAACATAACCATGGAGTTAGAATCATAGAATCATAGAATAACCAGGTTTGAAGAGACCCACTGGATCATCGAGTCCAACCATTCCCATCAATCACTAAACCATGTTCCTCAGCACCTCGTCCACCCGTCCCTTAAACCCCTCCAGGGAAGGTGACTCAACCCCCTCCCTGGGCAGCCTCTGCCAGTGCCCAATGACCCTTTCTGTGAAAAATATTTTCCTAATGTCCAGCCTAAACCTCCCCTGGTGGAGCTTGAGGCCATTCCCTCTTGTCCTGTCCCCTGTCACTTGGGAGAAGAAGCCAGCACCCTCCTTTCTACAACCTACTTTCAGGTAGTTGTAGAGAGCAATGAGGTCTCCCCTCAGCCTCCTCTTCTCCAGGAAGTTGTTTCTCTAAGAAGGCTGGAGACTATACACTTTTCTGCTGACAGTTTATGTGTTTATATATACACACACACACTTATACAGGCTGCCTGCCTGCTCACCATCTGTAACTTCATCACCTTCAACAATCCATCCTTTTTCCCCATCAACTCTCTCCAACTCTCCCAAGCTATTTGTAAGGCTGAGACCCTCACAGGTGGCAGCATTTCTTCCTGAACTCATGATGGCACTTTATCTTTGCTTGCTCTTAGCCTGGAGATCTCTCTTACGCTCCTAATCTTCCTGAAACCATCATTTCTTATCCAAAGCTGCTTAAGCAGTTGAAAAGCAACGTTCATTTCCAGGCAATATGTGCGCAAACTTGGATGAGGGCTGGTTTGCAAAAAGAGCTGCCTATAATCCGGAATAAAATTAAACCTTAATCACTATGTTCTGAAGGAAAGACTTGTCACTGCCCAGCAAACATGTATCTTAATAAAGTCATTCATTCTTCCAGAGCGCAAATCCATTTGTATCCACTGGCTTAAAAGGATGCGCATCTGCACACAGGAACTTTGGATTTTCCCGATCTTAAAGAGTATGTTGCTGTTAAGACAGGCTTATATATATATACAGGGTCTTAAAGAAGGGTAAGTCACTGCTGCTGTCTGAATTTCATTAGCATCAGCTGGCCAAGAAGGGCTTGCGGTGCAAGGCACCTTAGTGTAAGGAGTTGCTACCTGTGCTGCTGGCAGCCCTGGCACTGGGCAGGCAAAGGGCAGCTTCATTCCTGCTATAGGAAAGGTTCTGAGTTGTAGATGAATTAAAGGCTCTTTTCTTGTGCTACACTGGACCATGACAGAGGTTAGAAATCAACCCAGGTCTCCTGAGCCACCGCCCTGTGCACTAACCACAAGATTTTCTTCATCCTATCCATTTCTCAACTGCTAGTAATTACACTTAGAAATGCTCTGGAAGCCAAAACAAACACGAGAGATATTTCCAGTGAGCTTTCAGTTTGTTATTAATCCTTCAAAGATGGCTTTGTCCACAGGGCAATGCAGAAAGTTATGTTGCTAAGCCTGCTTCTCTGTTTTGCGTGTTTGCGGCATCATTTCTCTCTGATGAGCAAATTTGCGTACAAGTCGGCATCTCCCTTTTTGGACTGGATGATTTCTCTCTCACATGATGAGAAAAACAAATTCCACACTGAATCAGAACATTGCCTGCACAACTAATATAATCTGGATTTGTTTCAAAGGACAGGGCTTTTGGTCACTCAGGATCTACCTCAGAACCAACTGGAAGTAATTTTCTACATGGTTGGTTTTTTTTTCCCAACCATACTATGAAGTATTACCTCATGAACACAGCATGATAGTAAATATCCACAGATATTTGTTGTCTTCCTCAGGTCTCCTATTGCTTATCTCAAATTTTAAATAGAAACTGTGGAATAAAATAGGCATTTGCTGGGTTTTTCTATACTATATTATATTGACATGGATGTGAAAATTCCAGCACCTACTCATACTGCACTGACTCACTGGAATGTGCTTATCGCAGATGAATCTATTGAAGAAAGTCATCCCTATTGACACTTTGCCTTTTCCCTTGAGGCCTGTTCATGCATGGCCTCATGGATCTTCACAAGGGTTGGCTGAAAGCTGGGCACGGTGTCCCTCTAATTAGCAATATTATCTCACCTGGCATCATATTTTACAATCAGCAGAAGTTATCTGGGAGATCTAATGCACGAGGAGCCGATGGGAATATTTCAGTTCTGTTATTGACTTCTCTTCTCAAGCTTTGTAATTAATTCCTGCCGCCTCAGGCGGGCTGTAGTAGCGGTGATGGATGAGCTGTGCTCCATCACAAACACAAGCTAACGTCCAAGCCGCAGTGTTAGACTGGGCATCCTGTCCCACCACAGCTGGTGACTCTGCTTCTGCTCTCTCTGATACAACCATGGCAATGTAAAAGCAATACACAGTGATATGATTCCCAACACTGATTATTAACTAAAGAAATTCCAGCCCATATTCGCTAGGAGAGACCGTTCACCTATTCTTGCCCTGTCTTCAAGTCTCGTGTATTTCTAGGAATAAGGCATCTCCTGTCATTCTCCAGAGTTGAACACTACAGCATGAAAAACTATTTTCAGGCTTTCAGGGCAATCACTGAAGAATTCATTTAATGAGACTTCCAACTTGTAAGGAAGAGATTGTTTACAAGCATTTGGACCAACAGCACAGGTAAAACTGGAGGAATTTCTGCTTGGATTTAAAGCCAATAAATTCATTAAAACTACTGTCATTTAGACTTAAAAGTCCTTTTGAAAGGAACTATTGGCATTGTTAGGCTCTTCAACTAAAAATCTGGGCCTCAGGAATGATGTTCTGTTCAATGAGTACAACCCTAATACAACCGAGTACTATAAATGCAGGTCACATTATATGGCAGAAAATTTATGTAAGACTGGATTAGGGCCAAATAAACCTTCTAAGACAAAAATCTAAAGACAGGTTGATGCCCAAATATCTGTGCAGCCATTTAACCCAACCTATTGTACGTGTTTTACATCCGAAGTTATGACTGAGTGGAGCGTGGAGGTGACTCAGATGCCAGGCTGTGTAAACACTGCTGCTCTGCCTTGCGGATGCACATCTAACAGGGTACACGCTGTCCAACCAAGCCTTCTCGGGTAGTAGGTAGAGCTGGACCTCAGCCAAAGATTGAGGACAGAGATCAGGATTTCAGACTCCATCCATAAAGTTCAAGTAAATTGGCAAATGGTGTTTTAGCTCTGGCTGATTCCTGGCTTTTACTTCTCCTGGTAGATTTGGTATAGGTGCTATAAAGTGAAGACTGACTGGCTCATATTTATTTTTAAAAACTAAACTAACCAGATGATATTTTTTTTATCTGACTATAGGCCAGTCCAACCCACATGAAGAAAAGGCTACAGCACAGATCAACTATTTCTTGGCCAACACAACACTTTATTAGGGGAGTTTTCCAGCAACTCCTGTCACAAGTTGCAAGATATTTATCAGAAACAAATGGAGTTCAAAATTTCATGACATTTAATTTTTTAAGACAGTAATTTCCTATTTCCTTACCAAAATTAGAAACAGAAAATGTTTTTGAAAGTCCTCTCTGCAGCAAACTCTATTGTGATTCAGTTCTTTTTCTTTGCAGCTAAGGCATCAATTGCATTTATAACAGAAGTCCAGTACAGTCTCATACTTAATAAACTGAGTTCAAGTGCAGGCACGGGAAGTGCCAGGAGGGGAACACCGAGTCTCCTGCTGCTGGAGGAGAGAGGTGAGAATGCTTTCAAGAGAATGACTGAGGCAGCTGCAAGATCCAAGTTTCACTCTACCAGTCTCTCAAGGAGAAAACAAATTTGCTTGACATTAAATCCTTCTGGAAGTTACAATGCTTGTCCTTAAAAATTAAAGGATGGCAATGGGTTTTCCCTAATGTTTGCTCACGTCCGCAGCTCAGAAGCTTAAGAAAAGAAGATGAAGAATAGCTGTTTCAAATATCTGTACGTATATAAACATATGTATATACACACACACAGAGTCATAACCTGGACACGACCTTCCACAAAGTGACTGCAAAACTGTGTGGGTCATTTGCAGATTTGAGTCATCTCTCAGCCCACCACATTAAGAGAGAACAGGACAGCGAGAACACAGACAGTTTGCAGGAGGTGATTGTAGGAAAAACACAGATATATTATGCAATATAATCACCTTGCTGGTGTTATGTGGAGCTTCCATTCCTTACCTTGTCTAGTGATATGCCCAACAAAGCTACCACCCATAGTTAATGTGGTAGAGTGGGTCACAGAGTGGCGCTTAGAATGTGCAAGTATATGGTCTTATGGCAGTTTTAATGAGAGAAGGTAAAAATTAAAGTAATATGTTGGGTGTGATCATGTGGTTACATCCTTTTATCCTGCTACTGGGATGTTGATGTCCCACCCTTGAACCTTGTATTCTCCCTTCAATGTTATACTTTTTCTCTCGTAGCTCTGTACCCTACTGATCTATTTTCTCCTGGTCATTATAAAGTCTAGATCTTCCCCTTTATGTCTTTTGTCGTCTGTCCAAATTTGGAAAATTGGCTGAATTTACAATAAAGAAAATTATTATAGGGATCTCACAGCTTTGCTAAGGACACTGTGCACATGTGCTCACTCAGGATGCATACAGCGCTGCGATCTCACATAATTTCTCAAGGTGGATCCTTTTTGCTGTTAGATACTGCTGCTTATTAGGGCTGAAAAGCTGCTTTGAGCAGAGCACAGAGCAAGAGCTGAGCAAAGACTCCACCGTGAACAGTCTACACCAGCAACTGGGCTGCTGAGTCTCCCTGCTCCCCTTTTCGGGAGGAACACAGATGGTTTCTGGGTCCGTAATCCACAGACCAGCCCTCGTCTCAAGGACGAGGTCACGTAGCAGGAGGAAGAGGCTCAGGTAACAGAGAACAGCATCTCTTGTTACACGACCCAGACACAGGAACGCAGACACTGATTGACCCCACGAGCAGGACAGGTCCTTATTGTGTCCCCAAAGGTATAGAGGTCTCATGAGGTGGGATGGTTGCACTTTGAAAGGCCTGTTCCCAATAAATCTGCTCTAAAATCTAAATCTAGGTTTACAACAGCTGAATTACATTCAACCCCTAAAACCCTTGCAAAGGCTTTTAATGTAGGAAAACATGCAGTGGCTGCAAGGGTTACATTACACCTTGTGACTGGGAAACCATCCGGCAGCAGTCAGTTAGTCATGCAGTCTGTAGCGTAATTACAGCTCCACAGCCCCAGAGCATGTTTTGGATTTGCTCCACCAACACCGGGTAATTACTACCCTATAGATCCAAGGCTTTTCAAGGATTTATAGGGCTGGCATGTGGTACACCCTGTGGAAAAACAGCAGATCGGGCATGATATAACAGGTATGATACTGTATATTAATTTCCATGGAAACCCTTGTGGGTAAACTGATGCCGCGTTTGGTCTTGCATCAACTAGCAATTGTGCTGTGATAAGTGAGCACTTGCTGATCAGTGTTCATGCTTGGGCTAAAGGTTTCTTTGTAGGGTCAGCTACGATGAGATCATTAGTGCTCTTTGGGGAACGCCTCGTCATACCCACAGGAGCTCTGTGGGAAGAAAAAATGATCACTTGTTAAGTAAAAGTGCTAAAAGATTTTTACCAATTGCCTGCTGACAAATCAGTGGAACATCTGAGTATTTGTCTCTTGGCGCAACTCTATTAAGACCAGCAAAACCGCAGCGGGCTTGGACTTAATTTGCCCCTTCGCCTTTTGAGCAATTCGATGTTTTCTAAATTCTTCCCTCTCTCATTTTTCATTTTTGCTGTGGCTTTCCAGCAGGCAGCAGAGACAAGGTACATGCTGAGTGATCATCCTGTTCGGTTTTCCACATCTGACACACACACACAAAAAAAAAAATATGTGGAGAGGAAGGAATGGTTTGCAGTGAGTGATAACGGCTCTGCCTGTTGCTACCACGGGACATCCCTGACGTGAGGATGGTGGTGGAAAGGCACGTGGGCTGTGTCATGGCAAGCTGGGAAAGCAGGGAAGTGTGGTGGCAATGGACCACTGAAGGCAAAAGGGATGGGACAAGCAGAAAGTCAGGAGTCGAGCACAGCGTGGTCTGCACGAGTCTCTGTGCAGCTGTCTAGATCAGTCCTGGGGCTGCTGGGGTGTCACAGCAAACCTGGGCTGAGTTTCAAGTTGGCCTCAGCTGATTTATGGGCTGGATGGAGACCTATAAAACCTACAGCAATTCTGCATGGAGGTTCTCTGTGAAACTCAGCAAAACTGTGAAACTCCAGCTGAGCTTTGTCCTGGTTTTTCTGAAACTTGGATAAACGTAAACCAAAAGCCTCAACCCAAATACTGCCAAATTATGGGGAATTTGCCAAAATGGAGAGTATTTTTAAATATCTTCCCATTTTGTGGCTTATGGCATGGGCATAAGGGTACTAAGCAATAAACAAAGCAATACAGAGACAGTGTTTCTGTGAACTCTGTACATGACCTTTTCTACGAGGTGAAGTTATTGTATAAGACTTTCCTGTCTGAATGGGAAGGGAACGAGCAGGACAACACAATAAATGATCTCTCAGCAAATGCTGAGCACTCAATCACAAGGGTATGGCCTAATTTCAAGGTCTCAGCCAAACCAAACCAGCTGCTGAGCCACAGCTGGGTGTAAGGCACCACAAGACCTTTGGATGAGAGGGACAGTCAGCAGCCCATGACTGTCCAGGAAAAGGCAGCCTCTAGAAGTCTAAAAAAGCCTCAAGTGCGTCTATCTAACAACAGGGGATAAGTAAACTCTAGATAGAGGGATACAGAGTGATTTACTGCCTTTTAAATCTGTTTTCTCTTAAAAATCTTTCCTCTAAATAAATAGGACTTGGCTCAGATCGGGCCCTTTCTTTACTGTACACCAGTGTCACTGCTTCCAGAAAGCAGAGAACCACAGGCAGTGGAAATAGGTCAGGCCTTCTGAGGTAGCGGTGGTAATTACCCTCCCTCTGAGCCTGCAAATGGGAAAAGAGTGCTATTTCTCCCCAAAAGTCAGAGTGCAAAAGTGGGATGCTGTGTACTCAAGAAGCCTGGGAGGTGCTGGAGCAGGTGCCCTTGCTGGCTCCCACAAAGCATCAGCAGCTGGACCCATCCAGTGCTTGGGTGGAGAGGGACGGAAGGCAATTAACTCTTCCCCATGAGAGGAAGAGAAAGAAAAGCAATGTTTGTCAATAGGAAACATGAAAAAAACCCAGCCCTCAAACCCAACTATCCTAATTCCACCCATCAGATAAACTAATGGAGCACTAATACTTCTCTATTTCACCCTTCCTGCCCTGCCCTGCAATTTGCAAACGGAACAGATGCCTCTGCATCCCTTTGCTCTTGCTAAGCTGCCCATCCTATCTCACTTTTATCTGCTGGAATCACAGCACAGTGTGCGTATCAGTTCCTGTTATTAAATCAACAAAAACAGTGATGTTGACAAATGACAGCAGCTGTCTCCATCCGGGACTGCTGGTGGTGTGATGGTGACCTGTCTTTCCTGGGGATCAGGGACCACGTCCAGAGCTCTGGAAGGTTTGAAGAGTTTGGTTGCAGGGCAAAGGGGCTGATTGCCAGTGTTTCTCCCACTCATCCAGCAGGGTTTATACCCTACATCCATTCCCATTTGATTGCATGGGGACAAGGAAGAAGGATGGAGTGGTTTTCTAAGAGCAGCTGAATGGAATACAAAGCAGAACCTTTTTCTTTGCAGGGATATAATGTAAACAAAGCTGTTTTCCTGAGTGCACATGTTGCTCAGTGTGTTCTCGTGTCCTTTCACTTGCAGAAAATACTGTGCCTACCCTGCGATCCTTACAGGTCTATAAAACTCTGTCATGACTTGAAGTTTGTGCATTGAAGAGGAATAAGTGTCATTTTCACTGATTCATGAAAATTTAAGGTGAGAAGTGAAGTGTCACTTAGCCTCTGTCTAGCCTCCTTTCCTCAGTTCACAGCACACTGATGTCTTTCTTCTAGAAAGACATCCAGCCTTGCTGTGAGGGGATAAAAAGGTCCACTGACTCCCGCAGTGATTTCTTTCCAATGATTATGTCACTCCTCTGTGAAATGTGTTCATTTAATTTCTTGTTATAATTTTACAACCAGTAGCTTCCAGCTGCTGATTCTTGCTGCAGCCACCAAAATGGAGCTCACTATTCCAGAATCAGTCTCTCCTGCCGTATCATCCCCGTATGTTCCAATATCTGTCCATTATTCTGTACTTCGTTTTGTGATTATTTTTCTTGATACAAAATTAATTGGACAAACATTGTAAATTCAAACAAAGCGATTGTGAATTAGTGCCCACAGGTTACGAATGACCCCTGATGTTCCAAGAATGTCAAAATGGAAGGGAACAAGTCCGGTAAATAGTCCTCATGGTTGCTGCATGAGTCGTTACAACCGTGCAGAGTTCCCCTACCGCAAACCACTCCGTCTTCCCCCAAAGAAATGCAGTGGATGTAAAGTAAAGGACCCAACTGAAGCTGAAAGAGAAGTGTTTTAAAGACAGAGAGCTTTTTTCTTATCCTTACTGCTCCAGACGTATACCAGAGTGAAATGGAGCTGGGTATAGGGCCAAAATTAATATTATTTTTGGAAAGAGACTAATCCTGGAAAGTAAGTAGATGAAGAGGAAGAGAAACAAAGGATTGCTAGTTAGTTAAGGTCACTATGAGGTCTGGCACGCATGACCCAAAAAGCCCAAAAGCTTTGGATTCAATCATCCCAAACAATGAGAGAATTGACTGTGATCACATAGTTACAAGAGTGCAGGGGGGTAATGGAACAGTCGGAAATTCAATAAAAAAAGGCTAGAATATCCACAAACAAGATGTACTCTGCCATGTTATGAAGGGTTTGACAGCAGCCATAAGCACTTTCAGGTGAGGATGCCACTAACATCAACCTGCCAAGAACACCAACCATCCTTGGAAGTATGGGAATATTGTAAAATGCTGAGAATCTGTGGCTGGGAACATAACATGACTTTCTCACCACTTCCTTCACAGTAAATGGAACAGGGGAAAAAAGAAAAATAAAAAGAGTATCTGGCGAGGCCAAATCCACATCCAGTTCCCCAAAGCCCCTTATTAGAAAGTGCTTGAGGGTTTGAGAACATAGAGCCGAGGCTATCAGGGAACTGAGGATGCTTCCCACTCCTCCACTTATTACAACATAGGGAATTTAATCAAGGTTGGGGTATTAGGAGCTGTGGCTTGATTGAGCTGTGTGCACTTTCATCTGATACTGAGTTATTTGCTCTGCTTTATGGTTGTTTTATGGTGACATAATAAACCAGTTATCAGAAAGACCCCAGTCTAGGATGGAAGTTTTCCTTAGTTGAACCAAAATAAGAGGGACCTGGGAGGTATAAACATTACTCCATCTTCCCCTCTGTTTTGGGGATGTTGTAGACAGCCCTGGCTACACAGGAAAATCCATTTGCTAAAATATCCACTGAAGCAGCAACACATGCATGGTATTAATAAGTTCAGAGTCCACCCCTAGAACAGCCACAACATGCAAATAAATATCACAGCAACCTCTAAGGACAGACACTTTCGGGCTTATTTCTAAAGTGTGGACAAGAAACCAGTCTCCATAGAAATCCTTTGCTGCACTTGCCCCGCTTTTGATAAGGCTAATTAGCACCTAGCAACACCTCAAGAAAGATGAAGCTTCATTTAAGGCTCGTTCCTTTGACACACAGTTGCAAGGATCAGGGAAATAGAAGTCTTTCAGGATCTTATAGCCCTCAGACACAGTACCTGTAAGATGAGAAGAATATGCTTTGCTTTAATTAGCTTTCTAGAACTTGCAGATACATTTAATAGGCATAAACCCTGCCTATCTCGGGTCTGATATCAGACTGCATTTGTCATTAGCTCTCAATTGCTTCTCTCTGTCTTGCTTTGCTGAATCCTACTCAGATTTAGAAGGCTGTGGGAAATCACTTTGCTATGTACTAAATAATTAAGAATGAAACTCAGGAGAAGAAGGGGGAAGAGATGAAGTACCAATAAAGCTTAATTTTGTTTAAACAATAATATTGTCTTATTAATATTATTATTTCAAGTATGAATTTAATTTCAAAGTAATCAACAATAGTCTTAGTGAGAGGCTGAGTGGTAGAGTCTGTTTTACCTCCACGTGTCCAACTTATTTATTTACATATCAACATACCTGGTCCTTCCTTGTGGGCTCCCAGCTGCTGATGCCACTCACAGGGATGGCACACTCTGAACTGGCATCAAGCTACACAAAGCTGCCATGTGGATCATTAGATGGAGTCCAGCAAGGTCTCGCGCTGAAATCCTTGTAGTACCGTAGCCTGGGTATCGCTTCTACTCTGACAAACCCTTCCAGACGTGCATGATGCATCCTTAGTTGAGGAATTCAGGTGGAGAAATTCTTAGGTGCACATTGTTAAAGCAATGATCATCATGACATGATATTTCAGTCAACTTTTAGATACAAGCTGAAACCCTCCACAATGAAAACTAAGCAACTCTATATTAATCAGTTCCCTGTGTGAGTTTGAAAGCAAACAAGTTGTCAAGCTGTTGCAAAGCAATACTCCACGTCTGGGGCAAGGCCCTTATAGAAGACCTTGTGGTTCAGATTGAATGAAATTACCTCTACCCTGAAAATAAAACATTTACCACAGTGAAGAATGCTTCAAATTCCCTAGAAGGGGGCTTCTTTTTATCTTTGCTGGCACTAACAACTCAAGCATTTTATAATCCTGGACAATCTGAAGCACTGAAAAGTAAAGTATTTCTAGATATAGAACCAGAAAAAGCTCAAAAAGAGAGAGAAAATGCTTTTCCCCTCCAAACTTTTCTTTCTTATTAAACTGAGCTGACAATGAGCTGAATTTTATTTACTTCCTACATCTAAATAGAAAGACATACTACAACACAAAACACCTGATACAGTTGACATTTAATACTGTTCATCTGTAATGAGGATCTCCTGTGGCTACTTTTCTAATTCCTGTTAACACAACTTCCGAACACTAATTGCTTTCACACTTGGCTTATGAGGTTTTTTTATAGTACATGTGCAGACAACAAACAGCTAATAGTAACAATAGTCATAAAAACTCAGTCACCCACAGCATCAAAATACTTAGTGTCATACATTCTAAGCTAGGACACTTTTCCAAACATGCTGGCATAATCAGCTGAGCTGATTTGCACATTTTGCAATCTTAATTAGACCTCAATAAGGATGAAGATCATGAAGATTTTTGTTCTGGCTAATAATAGTTGTACTTTATCTTGCTTTGTCTTTTAACTAAATATGCCTTAATTGTGTATTTACATTTGCTGGCATGTGCAAAACATTTTAAGTAGATGGGCAAAGCAGCTAATTAGTGTTGTACATTCTGTTCTTGCATGGCACACCAGTGAATTGTTCAGTGGAAGTAGGTAAGCACCCACATGGTCAACATTATTCATTAATTAAGACACAGAAGTCTTGTACGAGGACCCTGAAACTTGTATTCCATAGCACGGGATTTCTTATCAAGATTTTTCATGAAATCATATGCAGGGTTTTGATGATTAACAGTTTGGAAAAATGTGGATCTGTGCTGTAGGTCATTCTTCTACATAAGGTTTTATTTACTGCTCGCTCGGTTCTCATTCTCAATCAGAATTAGCAATTCTCCACTCATACTGTATGTGTTCCTGTTCCTTTGCTTGTTGCCCCTTCTTCTGTGGAAGACACAACATGTAGCATCAACAAACATGTAGCAAAATAATCAATAAACAAATATTCTGTGTTGAAAATGAGTGGATTCCTTGTTGAAGTATATTAGCTTGATTTCTGCATAAAATACAAGGAACATATGTGGGTTTTAATGCAATGCTTTTAAAATACCAGTTAGAAGCAGTTTAAGATTCAAGGGTTTCTCTCTAGAGACTACGGGAGATTGTTCACAATTATGCAGGAGTGTAATGGGGCTTATAAGGAGCTATATTTCTTTGTAATGGGGATGAAGATAATGTAGTTTCAAACCACAGACTGTACTTGGCTATGCATTGACATGCAGTCATCCACCAGCTGTTTGCTTTATCATGAAGGAAGCTTAAGAACGCAAACGTGAGAGGTTGTTGGGTCTGTACCAGATCTTATGGGTTGTTAGTACAATTTTTCTGGTACTGGTGATGCTGGGACCTGTGATTACTGCTTTGTTCACAAATATGACTTGGTTTTATCTTGTTTTCTTTTAAATTTTCTCTCTTTTTTCTTTTTCTTTTTTTCTTTTTTTTCATATTCTGTGTTAGAAGATCTGTTCCAAATTGACTACTGGCTTCATTTATTTAAATTGACCTTGAATTGTGTCTCTGATGAGCACTAAGGCTGAAAGCATAATGAGGAGCAAAATAAGCTTCGGGTTGCTGCAAGTCAAGTAACTCCACTAATAGGAAAATCTAGCAGGTCTATCAATAAGAACACTAAGAGCTCCTCTAATAAACCTGTCAAGGAACCAGTATGTGGGTTCTGCTTGGACTTCTATCTTCTCCTGCACATGGAAATAGGTGTTTACTAAGTAAGAAGTGATGAACTTTATTATTAGTATCATGTTTAATTTTTTCCTTCGCAGTGGAGGTACTAATCTATTAGAAATCAAGAAGAGCTACTTCTCAAGAGCCTTTGAGCCATTCTGGATATCTTTATAGAGGACATACTTACAGATATTTCAGATTTATCTCCCCAGTTCATAGAACAGGCTGAGGTACGGATTACCTACACTAGTAGCGCAGAGGGAAGAAATAAAGTTGCCTTTCTTCAAAGCACCAAATTCTCTCTTTTTGATACTTACAGAGCTGTTTCTGACAGCTGAGATTCAGGCTGGTGACACAAACAAGAGCAGGCAGAGACATGTGAGACCTGATCTTCCAGGCATCATGGGCAAAAGCTTTGCCAAATCAGAGTGTCTAATATTGCTGAGAGTGCACATACTTTTGAAGCAGAATTTCTGTCTCTACACCAGCACAATATCTTTACTGAGGATCACAGTTTTAGTGCTACTACATTTTAATTGTATTGCATGGACTTGGAGAAGAAGCAATCACCTTATGCATATCTTCGTTTGTATATGATGACCAGTATTCAGTGTGTAAAAAATGCTCCATTCTAAACAACCAAAATAAATGCATAATGGTTTATAACATCCGCTATTATCACAATTGCTCTAATAGGTCTTCTCCTGTCTTAACTGGTCATGTATAGCAAAGTACTAGTTTAGAGAAGCCTTTCCAAGAAGGGGCTACTGGAATATTAGATACAGATTAAGCTACAAGGAAACATGAAAGATGTATTTCAGAAAAGAAGTCTGGCAGGTGACGGGATATTCAACTGAAACAGGTCAGGAGTCAGACCTCATTTCAAAATGAGATTAAATCTGAGATAAGGCTCAAGTTCAGAGGTTTGGTGAACAACTTTTTTCTTTTGAGATTTTTTTTACACAAACTGTAGTTAAGAGCCAAGTCAGGCATGTTTTCTGAAAAATAAAATAGCCATTAGCTACAAGAAACCAAAGCCAATAAATAAATGTGTTGCATTTCCACACTACTGCTCCTTCAATGCTTCCCAACTCAAAAAAGAAATAAAGCTTAAAAGATAAGTTATCCCCTCAGCAAAATTATCTCCCAAGAACCTGGCAACTTTCATGAGCTATAAAATTCAATTAACATTTTTTGCTTTGTGTGTCATGTTTCAATTAAGTAGAAAGCTTATTAATCATACAGAGCAGGAGTGTATTTAACATGAGATAATGTGTTGGAATTCAGGACTTTGTTACTCTGATTGTGATTCAGACCCAGAATGGTCTGTAGCTTGTTTATGTCTTTGAAAATGGAAGGTATTGGAGTCATTTGTGGTGTATATATCAACTGGTAAAATGACTAGAACTGCACTTAAAGAGCTTGGAATAGCCTTTCCCTGCAAACTGCTGAATCCATGCCTGGCACTGAAAATGTTTAACCACAGGGTAAAAATGACAACTGGATCTGTGAAAAGGCTCTAAAGTCTTCCCAGAATGGACTATGAAATGCTCTATGCCTACGAGAAAGGTGAGGTTTTCAAGACACAGAAGGACGTGTTTGGAAAAGCATGTGGCTTTTTCACACCCAGGTACCAAACTCTCCCACAACTGTGTATTTTCTAAAATCCCAATACTCACTGCGTTTGAAAATCTGCCCCAGGAGACATGAACCAGCAGCTTTTTCCTTGCAAAGGGAAGAGAATTATGCTTTGGTGGTTTTGGCACTAAAGGAGACATCAAGAGCTCTGTGTTTTCATTTAGATTTTGCCACTGTTTTTGACAAATTATTTACAGGTTTGAGCTTCGATTTCCCGTCTTTAAATAAGGACTGACCTTACTTCCTTTGCTTACAGAAAGGTTTGTGAAAATAATGAGACCAATAATGAAGAATGTCATTAATATATAAGTTATTCCAAGCATCTCTTTGCCTGACATCTCTGCAGTGCCTGGTGGGGCCAGCTCCCCAGCAATAATGAAGGAATGCTAAAACACAAAAAAAAGCTCTGGGCAATGACTTCTTGAATGATAAAGCTTAATAGCTAGTCCATCCACACTGATGAATGACATGGGTATGAAAAGATTAATTTAGATACCTTTCCAGAATATCTAGAGACATAACCTTCCAAGCTGCCAAAATTTTACTGAAATCTCATAAGTTAAAATACCAATTGCTACTGCCATTTCAGCACTTCCAGCTTGAGCTAAGAATTGGAACCTTAACATGTAATAGGAAAAAAAATTACTGGGATTCGTCAGAAACTGAAGTTTGGCTCTACAAGTAATAAAGGATCCATGACTGGCAGTATATATATATATATTCTCTCATACAAGTAGTTTCTTAATGACAAAACAAACAGAAGTAGAAAACAGGAAAAAAAAAACCTTTAACATGCCATATGCTCAGGAGTAGTTGGAAAGACAGAGTTTCCTTCTCATGTTTCAACTGAAAGTTTTTATTTATTAAAGATGATTTAAACCTTAAAATTTTCAAAAGATTAGAATAGAAAATAATAGTGGTTACATGTGTCAGCTTTTCAGAAGAGACTAAAAATATGAAAAAAAAAGAAAAAAATTCTTCAAGTGTAAACCAAATGCTGTAGTAAATCATTGTGTGTTCTAAATAAGTCAGTGTGATGCTGATAAAGCTTTGCTGGCTGGTTCAAGTCACATTTCAAAAAGGTTCTTAAACTGGTGGTTACATCCCATCTGTGATATGTAGTTGTGTAACTAATCAGGTGGGCCAAAAAAATATCAAGAAATAAATCTTTAAGAAATGTAAAATGGGATTTGGCTCAAAGGACAAAAGGACCTGTGCGAGAAATTTCCACATTAAAAAAACATTGCTCTTTCTTAATCCTGAGGTGAAGAAATAGTTTGAAATGAAGCAGACAATTCCATAATTTTAGGGGAAAAGTATTTATTATAAAAGTGACAAGTTCACCAAAACATCCAGTCCAAATTTAATTTCGAAAAAAATTTCTCAGTCCCCTGCTCAGCTGTGCTAGGATCTGTAAGCTGGTGCGCGATGGATTCAAGGGCTTGAGGAAGATTTAATCTGTCTGTGTAGGGACTGCTATTACTGATTTTGTTATCCAAAGTTATTCTTGTTTTAACTCTTCTCCAGAAGGTCCAAATGGCTGACTTGGAGCATGGGACCTCTTTTCTCAAAAAGCTGTGCAATAGATGGCATCTTTTGAAGCATAACATGTGAGAAAAGAGATTTTTTTGGAGCGAGGGGAAAGAAAAGGTCTGTAAGTGGTCGCAGATATCCAGCAGAAGGCATGAGGACATGGACAAGGACTACCTTCCTCCCTGCTTCAGGCACAACCATGGTGTTAAAAAGCTCTGCCCTCCTCACTGCTCTCCCAGTGCCGTGGGGTCACCACTGAAATACAATTGACAAGCATATACAGTCAATGGGGACTGGATATAGGGTCATTGGATCCCTGAAGCTGTGGATCTTGCTCCATTGATTCATCCATGCCTCACCTGAACTCCTTGATACCCCTGTAAGATACACCCCTCCTTGGACGACAGCTTAAAGTATGTCCACTTTGTTCTGTTGGGATTCAAAATATCACTGGTGAACTCTGGGCCCTATCAGAAATGATTGTGTTCTGTCCTTGATTTTAATGGGGCCATGCGTTTCCTTTGATCTAATCAGCCATCCTTCTTTTTTGTTTGTTTTTTCCCAGCAAAAAGTTAGATTTTATCCAGCCTGACTTCTGCCTTTCCAAAGCATAAACTTCTCCTCCAAAGATGGGAGCCATTTCATCCTACAGATAGTAAAAAGGTTTCCCTGTTCTCCATTTCTGTATTTCTCTTTCTAGTTCCTTTGCTACTTTGAAATTGGAAAATAACCACCCAAATAGCAAAATAGTGAACAAACAGAAGGAAATAAATAGGCTGGAACAAGATCATTAAAAACACAAACACTGAATTCATGTCCAGGTGAGATCTTCTGTAAAAATTTAGGTTGATTTATTGATTAGCCAAGGTCACTACCCCTGGCACCAAAGGCAATGTTTTCTGGTTTCCCCACTACCATTATTCTGTTGCATGGTGCACAGTTATTTTATTGTTGATTTAAACCACTGGGGAGAATAATAATATGAAAACCAGTGCTGGATAACTGCATATTACATGTGCATGAAAAATCTGTGCTGGCATGACTCTGTGTAGTGTTTTGCAGGTGAAGTCATCACAACAGCAGAGCACATCTTTGTTTTTGACTCTTGGAAATATGTCAACCTTGGAACAGGGAAAAAGGAGAGAACGAGCAACGTTTACTTTTTCTGAATATGTCTTTTTCTCACTTCATATTTTTTATGTCATTAACGACTGGTGTTAAGGTCAAGTCCCATAAGCTCAGTATTACAGACCAAGTCACCAGGCTAGGGATCCTGTGTGGGGGATTTTCTGTGGTGGGAAGCCCTTTACTGCTAGTAGGCCTTGCTGACAATTTTCTGTTTTTGAGATTGTGATGAAAATTCAACCTTCGAGACAGCAAATAATAAACAGCCCTGGAAAAAATAAGTGACGAAAGGTCTACAAAATGCATGCTTTTGTTCCCATTTTATCCTATGAGATATCATTATGACTAACAATGGTCATTTTATATAATTTGCTGTGTAATTTTATGATCTCAATTATATCAAATTGTAGTTATAAGCATATATTCAGGGATGCACCAAATCTCAGACCATAAGACAGCCAATGAAAAAAAAGCCCCATTCCCATTATTTCTGCTCTTGCAGATTAGTACAGTGTTACTGTAGATGGGCATCATTGCCTGAGTCTGTTGCAATGGGTCACCTGCAGAGGCAGAAAATGATGACTGAAGGTATGATATTCATCTTCCAGGGCCTCTTTAGGTAGGTAATTTATACCACAGCGGTGGTAAATACAGTCTTCATTGCACAACTCTGGAAAAACATTCTTGAAGAACAGCCAGATAATTTATCTGTGTTTTATCTCCTCCTGAGCTACACTGTGAATTTTCCACAGGTCCTTTTCTTAGTAATTAGCAATAAATCAAATCTTGATGTAAACGTCCCTAAAATTTGGGTTTGGATAATTCAAAAGGTAAAGCAGGTAAGCAGCCTGGATCCAATCCTGAACTTCCTTTGGTTAGAGTGTTGTTTGGGTTCCGGGGCTTGGTTTTGCTCCATCTGAATAAACAGAGCTGACAAGCACAAACTGGTTAATTCATCGCACATCTGAAAATGGAATAAGGAAAAGAGCAGATCTATTTCTATTTCTTTTGAGATTAAGAAGAATAAAATACCCAGACGCTTACTTTAAAAATAACAAAAGGTTCATCATCTTTCTTTAATCCATACCCAAAAGTGACCTAGACTCGGAGAGAATACAAAGCTTTCAAGACAGTTTGAGAGTTTCTATGAGCTCATGACCCTTTGTGTAATCTGCATTATATGTGAAATTATTTTCAGTGAACTAGGAAATGATCACTATCCAACATGTCACTAGGGACTCTTTCAAACTGTATAATTAGAATAATTTCACTTGTATTGGTCAGGGCAGGGATTCAAAAAGCAATTCAGAGGCAAAAGGGCAAGCAGCCAGACCATGCTATGTGGAGCTGAGTTATGTACTTTGCATTTTATTACTCTTCCACGTAGAATCTGGCAGTCGTGTCTTTAGCAAATGCTGCTGTTTGTTGTCTGCAAACTCTTCTGAAACAGGGTACCAGTTTGCTCAAGTTCAATACAATCGATCTAGGAAAGGCTAGGAATAGTTTGTGGGAAATACAATGCAGAAGGTTTGGAAACTGTATGACAGAGGCTCTCAAAACCTAAGACAGCTGGTGCAAAGGGGCCCTTCCTAAGCTCTAATGACAGTAGAGGAAAGCACGTAGACACTGTTTCCACTGATGTAAAAGTGGGAACTGAGGGATGCTCTGCATCCAGGACATCCATTCCTGGTTCAGTCCCTAATTTTCTTACAATAGTTAGGCAGTTAATTAACATTTCTAAACACGTTCTGCAAATGATTTGTCTGTCCCACTGCAATCAAATTACCTGCACATATTAGTATTTACACAGAAAGGATTTTTTGTAGTGCAAGGAAGAGTGACCTTGCAGAGAATTCCTAGAGGAAAAAGTCTATGTTTTAGTGAGTTTTCCATAAGATTTGTGACCAGTCTACGCCCAACACCTTCACCGAGTTGTCTCCCTTCATATGCTCCTTTCCTTAGTGCTTTCTGGCCCTCAGCAAAGTGTTTGTTCAGTCACATTGAGCCACACACCTCTCCCTCTATGGGAATATTTACCTTTGACTCATTACAAGGAAGATCTGCAGCCTTAGAGGAGAGATAAAAACACATACTAACCCTTCAGGGATTACACTGACTGCCTTGGTGACACAATTTACTTTAGAATTACAGTTCCTTGTACATCAGACTCCTGGTGCCACAAGAAGAGTCTAGTTTAAACAAAGTCCTGCTTTATACCATACTTCATATTGATACAGTTATCTAAGATAATTGTCTTAGAGCAGTGCAACATGTATGGGAAAATGGCAAGTGGTTCCGTTCAAACCTAGAAACAGTTTAAGATGTAGAGGCAAAATCTGACCCTAGACATCTTAGTATTCTGGATCTTCCTGCTCTCATGCAGGAAGGTACCTACTCCTCCTTCTTTGGTGTATGCAAATGTACTGGGGCAGAAAGATAAATTCTGAGACTTATTAGTAAAAGCAGATGGCTTCACTGCACCGATGTTAAGACGCTGAATAGTTTTGATTCGTTTTTGTAGCCAACTTTTTTCCACCTTGCTTGAGTCTAGTAGTCCTTGAGGCTATGTCATCACTGATGACCTGAGCAGGACAAGGGCAGGGAAGGCAGAGAGTGCTTCTGAAAGGTGAAAATGCTAGAGGTGCTACCAAATGAAGAAATCTATCTGGCTAGTTTAAGTCTAACCCTAACATTGCTGGATGTTTGTCTCTCTCTAGGGGAAAAAACCCCCATTTTTATGTTCCTGTATTTCTTGCTGTTTTATCTGGCACTGAATAGATTTTTTGATAAATGCAGAAAAATACTGTGTTTCATCCTGAGTGCTAGAATCTGAGGAGCCCTTTCAAAGTATTAATTCCATGAAGCACTTTCCTCTGTTTAGTGATACGCTATTCCCTGGTGGTTTGGGCAGGGAGAGTAGGGGCTGAACTATGTGATGCCATGGAAATCACATTCAGACCTAAGTACAGATGGGGACCAGCTAACTCCTAATTTTTCTAACCCCTTCTGTGATATTTTCTCCCTCTGTTAACCTGGGATGAGTCATGTCTGGCTGCATTTTCAGGTGTGACTCCTAGACCTGAAAAAATCAGGCCACTAACCTCTTTGTATCTCTGTCCCTCACTCCCTACAAAGGGAAGAACTGTAATGAAGAGTTTGCAAGAGTATTTTCCAAGATAATTGATCTTGGTGAAGTGTTTTGAAGAGGATTGGTGGTAGTAAATGCCACCTGACAGCTGAGTCAAGAGATTCTTACAAAGGACAAATTAAAATGAATTAACCTAGCAAGAAGTTAGTCCTTCCATTATGATAGCAGCTCTGCTCTGATAAAAGCAGGAATTCAAACAAGTTGATGATTTCATCTCCTTGGCAGAGAGATTACTGCACAGCTGCACAGCTGAGATGTCACAATAAAAGCAAATGCTTACAAAAGGTTGTTCTTTATGTTTTTGGCTTGTAAATGTAAACTGCTTGCACTATCCACACATGCCAGGAATGTTGACCATGACCCAAGTGTGCCTCTATCTATTCCCCTCCAATCCAGGACAATACAAAATTGCAAGTGTTAAATCCTCTTGCTTTTGCAGCTAAAAACAAAAGAGAAGAAACTTACTCTGCCAGAAAAGAATAGGTGAAATGCATTAGTCTTTCCCTCTCTCCTGTTGAGATGACTTAGAAGATGGAGAGTTTTCTCCCTCCGATCCTTCCAGAGTGCAGAAAGAAAAGAGTAAATGGAAGTAGTGGTTTGTAGGGCGGTAGTTTGTAGCGCTGTTTGATTTAAAGTGCTTTCAGTGTAGGAACTTGATAAATGGTCATATTTTCTAGACGAGAAAACCTTTTGAAATGTTTCGAGGGTATGAGTGCAGCTGTGCTTTGTACGTTTGTGCTTCACACATTTGTCAGAGGACCTCAAGTGCAAGCTTGTCTTGCAATGCAATTTGTTAGTGTTATGAGGGCTCTGCTCTGATGTAGCACAGGGTTTCCCTCTGATACGCAAGAAAATGCATTTGGATTGAAAGCAAAGAATTTACAAAAGGCAAAGAAAACACAGAGTTAGAGGCAACTTCCTGTTCTTGGAGATGAGGCAGATTTTTTTTCTTTGGATAGATTATCTTATAATAGGCATGTATAGGGTTTTTCCCCTACCTTTTCTGAACTAACTTATTAGATACTCTTTTCTCCAGGGCCTTGAACGCTACTCACCCTCCATATACTTTCACCTAGGCATAATCTTTGCAGCTTGTAGGCTTCTTTTTTTGTATCTCAGGTTTTCACTGCCCTTGGTGTTCTATAGCTGTATCTGACATGCAAGAACCCAGGCTGCTCTAGGGTTTGGATGACAGCTGCCTTTGCTATATCTAGCTGATATATTTGCCTGGAACTATGATTTGCCTCTTGGTTTTCTTGGAAATGTAAGAGTTTGAGTAAGAGACAGAAAAAAAAAGAGAATACTTAGACAACCTGAAAAGCATTATTGCCAATTTGTAATACGAACCTGAAGCCTGTAAAATGATGACAAGTATGTGAAATTGTACAATGCTGGCTGACATTTCAAGGTACAAATATCCACAGCTTCATCCAGATTGCAAAATATTAATGATTTCAAATGGAAAAATTTAATGGGCCAAACACTGGTTTCTCTTTTCTATTTTAGAACACCTAAGACATGATTTTTGTTGTTTTCTAGGAGAAACTAGGCATATTGAGGAAATGAAATGATTCAAGTTGAAACATATGAAGTATTAGGGAAAAAAAACAACCACAAATGCAAACCTTAACAGCATTCACACACTGTCAGTTTTAAGACAAAATACAGATCAAGATTCGCTTCATGTTAAAACTATATTTTTTAAGTTAAGAATCTGGTTCCAAGCTCAAATTATAATACTTTGATAATTTACTGTCACTTTAGATTATTAACCTGTATGTTGTAGCTTGAAATTTATGCTTTTTCTTCAGTGTTTCTGTTTCACTTTCTCATTCTTGACACAATTCCAGAACAGTAAGGTCGGGTTTGATGCTGCCAGATGCAATAATGACATCTAAAACAACTCTCAACTGCATCCTTTCTGGACTTCCTTGAGAAAATACCTAACTTACATGATTTTTCCAAACAAACAAACAAGGATGGATCTCCATTCTCCTTTCTCTCCATACACCCACACAGATACTATAATTTCTTTAGACTTTTTTATGAGTCTTATTGTTTTAAGTCACTGCAGGCATCGTGCCAGCCTCGTGGTCAGGTGCAGTAATCCAATGAGTGTATAATTTTCAATTGCACACTCACAAATTAAACTGCAGCTGCTGTCCACAGTTAACCTGATCCTCTCACTGAGCTATCATTAGGGAAAATCAATTAATTTTTCCATTCTCCCAACTGGTGCTGAAGTTGAATAGGTGGAGAAGAAAGAGAAAAGGGGGGGGGAAAGGGAATTCTGTGTCTATTGTGTTGGAAAGGTAAAACCACTGGTATTGGGTAGCCAGGCTAATGCAGGTCGGTTACAGCTAGAAAGAAAGGCGATACAAGTAGTTTGCATTACATCTTATATATGAAAATGAGAGCTAGTCAACCATGAAACAAACCTACTTGGTACTCAAGCACGACTTCCTTACTTTTTCACCAGATACTTTTTCCATGTGCTTCTGTTTTATAATCCTGGTTTGAGTTTAGTTAAAGGTAAATGGAAAATATTATGTTAATAACTAGAGGGAAGCCTGCCCTGAAAACTTTGACTGGCTTTGAAGTCATGAAGATTCAAGGATTTTTTATAATTCAATAAAAATTATGTAAAATTAAGATTTTGGAAAATGGGATAAGTTACAGCAGGAATGATTTCTTTTTTTTTTTTTTTTTTTTTAAATCATGAGCCAGATACGGAAAAAACAAAGATGATGCTTAATTGAAACTTACTGCACAATGTAAAAGAGAGACCTCTCAAAAAAAATCCATTAGGATGGCTTTTATGAAATGAAGTGGAGCTGAGTGCATTCCAGGTTTTAATGGAAATTGAAATATACCAATTTTTTTTAAGGATAGACATTTCAATTTGTATATATTGCTCAATTTTTAGAAATGTTATAGTAGATATTCACTACAAAGACCTTTTATTTAGTTAAGAAATTAGATGCTCAACTCAAAACACTGTTTTTGCAAATTCTTGCTTGAAGATGGGTATGTCCTGATGATAATCTGAAATGAATCATCAAGAACTGAGCTGGCCAGAGAAAATTAATCCTATTCAAACACCCATACTGCAAACTTTAATGAAGTGTTTGTTATAATTATATTTTCTTTTGGAAATGTTAGCTAAAAGCAAAATAAACCCACATTTTAGGAGAAAGCAATCTCAATACTTATAATTTTTCTAAGTAGATTGTACCGAAACTTGAATTAATTAGATGCCGTGCACTAAATTGTTAATACAGGTTATATAACGAAAGTCTTCTAGCCAGAACACAGGCACTCATGGGATGTTTCAAGCATCAATTCATGCATTTACAGATATTTTGGACAGCTGGTAAAATACCATTCACATATGACTGAATTTCTTTTTATTTTATATATATATTTTTTTTTTAAACCATTGGGTGGTAGGATAAGAAAACAAGAAAGTTTTCTGAACTTGGTGGGGATGATGCAACAGGATTGTGTGATCTCAGAGGGCTATGAGCTGCTTTGCTATGTGATAGTGTAACCGCTCTTAGGTTGCATAAAACCAAGAGAAAATAAATCACGGTAATTGAGCAGCATCTCCACTAGTGTCAGCACCTAGCAGCATCAGATCCTGTAAGATCAGATTCCTGATGGGAATTTTAGGCACAGAAATGTTACAAACCTGAAAGTGGAAGGGTTTTTTAAAGAAAATTAAACTTATGAAAATGCAGGGGCAGGGGGATTAGGGGAAGACATACACTTGGTCGGTCAATCTTAATTATTGTCTGAGAAGGTTTCTTGATAGCTCATAGGCAATGCAGAGGCTGTGTCTGTCCTGAGAAAGGGGAGGATGAGCTGCAGTCCTGATGGAGCCAGAGAGAAAGGAGGGAAATGCCACAAAGCCTGTACTCAAAAGCCACAGCAAATGAGCGTAACTACCTGAAAGGAGTTTGTAGAGAGGAGGGAGCTGGCCTCTTCTCCCAAGTGACAGGGGACAGGACGAGAGGGAATGGCCTCAAGCTCCACCAGGGGAGGTTTAGGCTGGACATTAGGAAAAAAAATTTCACAGAAAGGGTCACTGGTCCCTGGCAGAGGCTGCCCAGGGAGGGGGTTGAGTCCCCTTCCCTGAAGGGGTTTAAGGGACGGGTGGACGAGGCGCTGAGGGACATGGTTTAGTGATTGATGGGAATGGTTGGACTCAATGATCCAGTGGGTCTTTTCCAACCTGGTGATTCTATGATTCTATGATTATACCTTCCCTGCTTTACACTATATTTTCTTTTCTTTGAGTAATAAGTAAAACTTATTGAAAGATTTAAAAATTCAAAAATTTACAATGAGAAGAAGGATCAGGCTGAGGTGGGGGGAACACCTCCCTCTGTCCCTGGTCTCCTCCACATCCAAACAAACGCACCCCCCTATGCTCGGAGCAGAGATACCAGCAGGTACAAACCATACACTTAGTCAGAGATCATTATCAGCCCCACTAGATGCCATAATACACCTGAGCGATCACATCACTAAGTAATTAACTAAGTAATCAATTAATTAATGATAAAGGAAAGTTACTCTTGTAACACAAATCAGTTTAGGAGTTCTGGTTTCAGAAATAAAGTATTTACTAAAGGAACTAAAGAAACAGAGCCACCATTGTTTGCAGCAGAGACTCTGTTATTCTTAATTAACTTTTCTGAGTGTAGGCAGCACTCAAATGACCAAAGACTAAATCAACAGGCAGTGTGAATGGGCACAGCACTGGGAAAACTACTCCTTGTGATCTGACAGCCTGAGTCTAATTTTCAGCTATTAGCAGAATTATGTACCTGGGGAGAAGGGAGAAAGATTGTTTATAATCTGAAGTTTCTGCACTTGTTTATAATCCAAAGTCTCTACACTGCTTTAAGGCCATCAACACTGCTGCCTGCTGCTAATATGGCTAAACACTGGGAAGAACCAACCAAGATTTCTATTGCTAGGATGTATTTCAATGAGGCACAGGGTCACACCTAAATCAAAATAGATTCTATGTGGAAAGCAGAAATCTGTGCTTTAGGAAGCCAAAATGGTGTCGATGCTCCCTAAAATATCCATTTGCCAACATTGCAGTGAAGCTCTATTGAGAATGTGTATTTGCACTGTGTGTGTGCTTTGCTTTGCCTACCTATGCGCCCGTTTGCTCACAGAAAATATAAAGGAACCTGGGCTCTGAGTTGTATTATTGTACGCAAAATTCAACTTGTATTTGGTTTTCTTGAACATAAGTAAAAAAATAAATTCAAATGCAAATGAAAGAGCAAGCATGAATTTTTGTTGAGGAATAGAAAATTACATTTTTCAGGAAAGGTAAAATAGAAAGATCTGGATGATTTGTTTCGAAAATCCTGTAACGAAGAGAGGAAACAGATTTTCAATGACTTCTCAAAGCCTGAAGAAGAGATGCTACTTTTCATATTGACATCCCTGTTTTCTCTTAGGCAATACAAAAGTCAGGGATTCTTGACTGCACGGTTACCTGTGAGCACAGGGAGTTACCTCTTTGTATCGCTAAGATATAAAGATATTTATTAAGAGATAATTAACTCTTCATTCACTCAAATGAAATATACATTTGGAAAAACCTAATAAACTTCTAAGAGCAGACTATAAGTAAATGAATAGCATTTGCTAGTATCACAGTTTATACGAGAAAAGGGCTCAGACTGGAAAATATTGTCATTAAATGATCTTTTTCCTTAATAAAGTAGTGCAAAGCTGATATTGCTCACCAGGTTTTAAGGCACCATTCTAATTGCAAAGTCCAAGACCTGACTTTCCACTCAGTTCCCCAAGCTGGAGTTTAACATGTCAGTAAATGCTGTCTGCAGCACAGCGTATTTCGGGACTTGGAGAGTTCCCACAGCTTCCAGTAAACTAACAGCTAAAAATGTTTGATATGTGTCCAGCAGTGTAGCTTGCTTTGCAAAACAGAGCCCTAAGGTTTCCTGCTTTAAGGGGTTGGAGAAAAGGAAATGAGAGAGAAGCAGTTTTGAAATTTCCATTTGAAACTAATTATGCTATCAGTTTTTTGAATACAGATTTTATATATACATATATATATGTGTGTGTCCGCGTGCATGTGAAAACGCGTTACCACACAAATGGCAGAAAACAAACATCTCCTTCCATGGCCAGACCTCAAATCCCTGCCCCAACATCTCACAATATGAAAACTGTTCCAGTTTAGGGTTATTTTTGCATTTTTGTGGATGATTGTTGTTGTTCGTTTGTCTGTTATTAATGGGCAAAGAGGTGAATTGTTTTAGCTTGAAGGGGAAAAAAGAAAAATTTTCTGCCATATACAATTTCTGTTCAAACTGTTAAGAAATTTTCAGCATTTTATGTAAATCAAACCAGGAAGTTATAAAAGGGATATGAGTACAATGCTAACAATAGCACTATCAGGTCATTTATAAAATAGACTTATTATCCTTACTATCAACCAAATGGAACACCTAGAGACAGACTGGGAATTGTTTTTGTTAATTTATAGACACACAACTTAATTTATAGGTGCCTACACTTGTGTAGAAATACTTGAAATGGCATCAGTCAGAATAAATCCTACTTATTAGTGTTTTCAGGTTGCCATATGGAAGCAAGGCTGAACATCATACATTTGCTGGTGGCTGATGGACTTGGATAATCATCTCCTTTTGGAAAATTAAGAATAGAATCTGAAGAAATGCCTGATTTCTTAAACACTGTTGCATCACTGGGGGATCTTACATTGGTTGTGTCTTTCCAGTTCTTGTGATTCATATATAATACAGTCATACCCTTCGGAGAATAACACATCAGATTTTATGTTTTCATGCCATACTGAAATATATGCTGGGAATTCTGTATTTGCTCCATTTTGCAATACAAATACTTAAATTTAATGACCAGTGGTAACTCACATGTGAACAAAACGGAGATAGGAGAAAGGAAAGCAAAGGAGAAAAATGGAAATCGATATAGTTTCTGGGCTACAAAAATGTCTGAGAGAGTTGAGGTCCTAAATGTGGCTTTTGTTCAAGGACATCTATGCAGGCATCTGTGACATAATATTGAACATCTAAGAGGTGGACTTTATGTTTAATGTGGTCTGTCTTAGGCTCTATCTATAGTAAGCTAGGAGAGAAAGGGATGATTCACTCAGGTTTGTGCTAAAAAAACATTCTATGAAGATACCTTTTAACTCCCAAGTGACAAAAGAGGCTGTCTGGATGATTAGCTTAGACCTGATAATCGATTTTTAGATCATAAGGTAAAGGGAGAAGAATGTTGCCTTGTATTCTAACAGCACTCCACCAGGCTTGGTTTAAGGTAGAAGATGTTCAGCAGGCTACTGGATCACTTCATCATTTCGGCTACTTTCATCTTAGAAATCATTCATCATGAGGATTGGGGGGTGCCACAGCTCCTCAGGGTCATGAGGAAGGTGCTTTTTGCAGTAGGTAATCCTGCAATAATTTCAAATCAGGGGCTTAGCAAGTTGGAGGGAACATTGAAGGTCTAATTCCAGGAAAAAAGCTACAGGGAAAAATTATAAAAAGTCTCTATTTTTTTTTTTTTTTGTGATGGAAGCGGAGCCTTAAATCTTCAAATATACCAAGATTTTGTTTATATTGAGCAATACTTTAAGTTTCCTAGGAAACATGAATATTTTCTTTCTTAAGAACAAAGAATTTAGGCTAGCAATTTGTTCTGAGATGGTAGAGTTGTGCCCTTTCTACCAAACAAGCAATCCAAACTCAGACAAAGACAGAAAATGGAAGCAGAGGAGCCCTGGTGTTACATTTAGAGAGATGCAGGAGCTGATCTGGTAGAGCAGCAAGACTAGAATGTGAAAAATGGCATTAGATGAATAAAGACTATTCTCCAGGCTTTGGTAGGTTAGCACTGGTCTTGTAATAAGTGAATAAGGGTGCAAAAAAATTCAGGAAAAAAATCAGCCTTTCTATACCCAGACTCCTAAGCAGAAGATGCGCTGCCTAGAAAAGAGTAGAGAGAAATAAAATGTTCTGCAGAGGGAATGAAACAAGGGCACAGAATTCATTCCTCCTGTATCTCCTTTGAGCTGGTTGGGTTTTATGCACCTGTGACTTATCAGCAAGGCATTTGCATTTTACAAAGCTGGCTCGGTCTCTGTTTCCATGAGAGATTGCTGGATGCTCTCCCAGTTTTACAGAGACCTGGAGTACGTGTTCTTATAGTCATGTGTTTAATCGTATGTTTGACTGCTAACACCAGTGAGCTTGAACACTTCCAACAGGAAAATTCAGCTGTACAGACCTGATGAGGGACAAACCTGTTCTTCTGACAGTAGTAAAAAAACACCTACTAAAATCGCTTTACATGGAGATGAACAAAAGTATATAAAAGCAGATGTCAGTTGTTTAATTGGCTTAGTCTTTTGTTCTCTGCTGAGTCAGATAAAAAGCTCAGAAATCTGTCATTATGCAGCTTTTCTTATCGATGAAGTCTGAATCTATTATACTGAGGTAGCATGTTTTCAATCCATTCTGCTCAATATGACCTCACGGCTGCGAGATTGCGCTGTCATATATAAACACTTAATTGCGTGGGCTTCATGTAGACACTGGGGTATTAGACGTGATGGATCGAACACGAGATAGCTAGATGAGAACTATCAGATTCATATTTTACTTTGTTTCTAGAAACACGACACTTAATACAATATGTATGTGGCGCCAACCAGCTCCCATTTTATCTGGGACTGAACCTAATCCCTACAGAAGCAATAGATTTCTTCACAGCTTGTTGGTGCTGTATCAAGAACATAAGGTTTGCAGCAGCGCAACAGTTTGCAATTCAGATCTAGTTTTCTCAACCGATCAGTCATAATCAACAAGCTAAACTTTGATTTGTTAGTCTTTCCCCTAAGAGAGATGTTTTTGAGATTCCCTGCTTTTTCCAGCTTTATTGCAAGGCGGTAAGGGATGATACAGCTGAAATGATACTGTGGTGACATAACAAAGAACAGTAAAGGTCAGACCAGATTAATTTGCTACAGGATCAGCTGGAGAATATTAAACCTCTTAACTGTAATCCTTTGATAACCAGTCCTATAATGTAATCATCAATGTACATCCAATAACGCACGTTAATTACTTTAGAATTATGTTTTTCATTTTTAATCAAAAGACAAATTTTAAAAGATGCCACCACCATCCCCCAACAGCTAAAATAACTCATTTCAAATAAAAAGAGACTATTTTTATGAGGTGGCTGGGGAAAAGTCAGCTTGGAAAATATCCTTATGAAGGAAGCATCTGTCACAAGTCAAAATGTTATCACCGGTCCCTAGGGAGATCCAGCCTAGGTAGAAACAGAAGTGAAATACCCAGTGCTGAGCTTTGACAGGCAAAGCGTGGATTTTGCAGTCTCGAGAGTGTGTTATTAAGCTGGGTCAGAGCAGTTCAAACCCTTCAACCTCGGGCTAGCATAAGAAACCCTTGAAAATCCAAGTTTGGAGAAGAAGGAGGAGGTTTTTTCCATGCACAGGGAATTTAGTATTCATGGTGATGGGGCAGCTGCTTTGCATGAGACTTGCAGGAGCACTTTCTAATGAAGCTAAAAGCCATGTCCCAGATCAGCTGCCTTGTGCTGGTTCCTGCTGCCCCTCCTGCCGGCAGCTCTGGTCTTGCAAAGCCCACCCTCCACAAGCCCCTCATGCCCGTTGGAGGGAGAGGCAGAACTTTGTGCCAACTGTGCAGCAGTTCATCTGCTGTGCTGGACAAACGCACAGAAAATATCAGGCTGCGCCCCACACATTTCTGTAACCATTCCAGAAATAATTACCCATCCTCTAAAAGCAAGAGCGCTTGTGGGCATGCTGTACAGTTTGCTTATGCACATGCTTTCCAGAAAGGTGAAAAAATACTCCAAGTCTTTAAAACTAGGAAAAAAATATGTGTGTGAATTGATTGTAACTTCTCTCCAAGGCAAAAAGTGGTCATGCTGAAACACTGACTACACTGAGGGTGGCGAAATACTAAACAGTTTTGAAGTCTGTCAGCTTCCTTGATGACTAAATTGGAGTTTGGAGGTGTAGTTTTAAGAATTCACAGTGTAACAGCTGGTGAAGTTCTAGTAAACAAATTGGTAAACCCCTCCTTCCTCATTCCAAAAGCTGGACTGAAACTGGATGGTATGGTCCAGCTTTTAACAGAAAGGGCAAACACTGTTTTCCTTAAAGTAAGTAAAGTAAGTCTTAAATCTCCTGGGAAAAACACCAGTCCCATGGGTACTCTGAGAAAGATTATTTATACATGACTTCAGTTCCAAATGTGCTGTAAAAGTCTGGATGTACCTAATCATAACGATGTCCTTTTTGATCCTAACAATACCATCATTTCACTGTGTCATTTCAGATTTCCATAACTCTTTCTTTGCTTTCAACATTCTTTCCAGTGACATTTGCTAATCAGAGATGGAGGTGAATGAGCCAGTTCAACAACAATTGCTGGGCCAAGGCAAGAATTTGCTCCAGAACAAAACATTCACCTAAATGTCTTAACACGACTGTTTGAAAATAATCCAGCAGCATGTTTCTCTGGCGCCCGTGAGCCATGCAGCTTTCTGGATAGGTGCAGTATTTTTGAGAGGGGGTCAGGTCCTGGGAAACCAGGGTTCATCTCATTACACCAACCTTCTTCTGAGAGGTCAGGTCAATTGCTTGAAGTACATCCATATCTATCATGTGGCTGATAATGTGCTAGATCTTCACCATGAGGGTGGGGAGGCACTGGAACAAGTTGCCCAGAGAAGTTGTGGCTGCCCCATCCCTGGAGGTGTTCAAGGCCAGGTTGGATGGGGCTTGGGCAGCCTGATGCAGTGGAAAGTGTGGCAGGGGGTGATGGAACTCGAAGGTCCCTTCCAACCCAAACTATTCTATGATTCTGTGAATCCCTGCTCCTACCACAAGAACTGAGTCAAGGGTGAAAATGAGTCTGGGACATCTCTCCAAGCTGAATTGCAGCTTTTGGTGTCTTCTAATTTTCAGGTCCTTCCTCCTTCAATAAATACCACGTTCCAAAAAAAATGTTTTCATCAAAACCGAAATCACTTGGACAAAGCAGCAGCGCATGCACTTTCCACTGATAACTGATCCAAATATGTTATTGTCCTTAGGAAAAGAAAAAAGAAATGAAAGTTGACCTCAGGGTCAACTCTTGCTCTGGGTTGTGCTGTAATGCAATAAGATTTATAAATCTTTAATTGCAGTTGGTTTGCTATAAATGCTTAATGAAAACATGATGTCCAAATAGCTGTTAGAGGGTATTAGTGACTAGGCAGAGTTACAAAGCTGCAGTGCTGTAAGTAACCTAGCAATGGGCAGAAGCTACGAAGGATTCAAATTTGTTTCTCTTGCATCTGTTCTAAAAATGAGCCAGTGATAACAGGGTGTGTGATCTATGTGTGTTGGTGTGCGTGGATATGTGCGTGTGCATGGGATTACACAGTAATAGATCGATCAGTTCACCTAGGAAATTTCAGTTTGTGTGGGAAGGCGATTACATCACTTGAAATCGCTTTTAATGAAACCTTTAAAGGTTTATTTAGTCAAAGAAATGCTCAGAGCTCACAACTCATTCCCCTGTTCCTCTACAGCGTATTCGCTTTTGATGACTTCATCAGTGTTTTGCAGAGAGATGAGCTCAAGGGGGAGGATGGAAGGGCAGAGATGGAGGGTCTGTACTTCAACACCTCCAGCTCTGGACTCACCCACTGCCAAATGCCAGTGAGCTGCCACAAAACTCTCCAGCCTCCCCATCCGTGGGGCAGCTGCATACGACCCTGGAATCTCACCCTTTACAGCAAAGGATTTTACAATTCACTTGTTCACTTTCTTATCGGTCTTCTCCTTGGAAGCAAAACAAGAGTGCAGAGAGAGAAGGGAGAGGAAGCCATCAGGTATAATGTGTCCTTCTGGCCAAGAACTGACTTCTGGATGCAGACCAATTTAAAAGAGACTTCGCATAATGATTTTTTTTCTTTTTTCCTGTGGAAGAAGAGAAGGGAAAGGAGCACTAGACAAACTCATAGCTGTTCTCACTCATGTGGCTTCCTGAGGTTTTTACTCTGCACCATTTACCCTGCATAAATCAATTGCCAGAATATTAGTGCTTTGCTTCCTTGTTTACTCTGAAAAATTATGTCCCATTAGCAGATTTGTCTTGTAATTGAACTGAAGTGTAAAATGCCAATGTCCTGACCACCTGAATGGGCAGGATTAACTGTTGCAGACATTTCCGTCTTCTTCTGAAACATTTTGATTGAGCATAATTAATCCAACTGAACTCATAGAATGATGGATGCTTCCAGTCACAGTGGTTTGCAAACTGAAGCAAGGCTGGACATATATATCATAGCAAGATAAAGAGGTAATGACAGATGGTGGCTTCTGTTTTTACAGTGCCTTTTTTTTTTCCTCCTTATGACTTCACATCAGTGGCAAAGCACAGACCTCAGTGCCCGATTTCAAGGTACATATTTGTGTCAAATCATTTTTGAATCATCCGGACAGCACATGTTTAACTTGATCATTGCCCAAGTGTCAGTTTGGAGTTGGGGTCTGATTGCAGTGAACAGTGGCAGTGTGGGGGCTGCCACTGACCCGAACACAAGCGTTACCATTGCTGCTCTTCCAGGCATATTCTCCTCTTCGCCATCTGACTAAGTAGGGAGAAGCTTTAGAAGAAGCAGGATGCATCCTTTGTACATTGCATTAACCCAGCAGCAAAAAGGTTTTCTGCGCCAGACTGGATTCTTGAGTCTGCGAAGTATATGAACGTGCAACGCTCAGAGGCAAACTCTAAAGGGGGTTTGGCAAGCTAAACACTGACTGTTGTCGTTCAACAACAACAAAGCAAGACGGTTTCCACGCACTGTCCCATCATCTGAAGGACAGAGAGTGAAACCAAAACAGGAATTGCCGGTTATCAGAGTTGTCTGACAGTTGCATGACAAACTCAGGGTTCCTGTTCTCCTCCTGTCCAGCCTGGTCTTTGCCATTGCTGTTTGCTTCCTATTTTTATAATTCTGTCTGCCACATCTGCTCTGAAGGCTCAGGGCCAAAGCAGTGACTGAGGGCTAAAGTGAAGTGTTAATTATTTTGGGGGTAATGAAAAAGGAGACGTTAGTCTAGCAGGTACCGCGATGCAAGGTAAGAAATACTGGCTTTGCAGTTGGCCTGAGTTATTTTGTTGTATTCAGGCTTTTCTGCTGTTGCTTTTAACCCTTTTCTATAAACAAAGACTAAAGTTTTAAAGAAAACAGGGACAAGTACATGCTTTGCAATTCTTCAGGGAACAGCCTTTAAGTTCAGTTCACAGAGGCGTCTTTGTTCTTGTTTACCAGAAATATTTGAATTTCTTGTCCCTGACCAAAATTAAGTTATAAATCTTGTAAAAAAATGACATTATTGTGGTTAGTTGCTTTAACTGATCCTGGAATTACAGAAGCATGAAACAATGAATAAAAGGAAAAAAAAGCAGAAGATATGTGTTGCCATGTGCCTTTATTTTCAATTACTGTGAAGAGAACATCATTTGCTGTCTCTTTCACGTGTGAAAACAACATCTACAGCTTGACTCAGCTTCTGGGGCTTCTGCACACCATGCACACCTCACATTAGAAATCAAGAAGCAAACAGAAATTATGTCTAAGGAGATGACAGAACTTGCTCAGGCTGGATTTCTAGGTACAGCACCACAGCCCTCTGCTTGTCAGACTGGGAGGTCAGCAAGTGCATCGCTTGGGGAGTCATATTCTGCTTTATTATATAACTTGTATCTCCGGAATTAAGGCTTAATCCCAAACTGTGGCTTGAAGTACAAATCAGAAAGGACTTGCTTACATTATCAGTAACACAACCACCCTGTTTTCTAATGGTACAGTAACATAAGCAATAAGGATTTTTTTAATCTAAGCCACCATGTAAGGGAAATGAAGCTGCTAGTTCTCCTTTGCTGCAAGCCTACAGCAGCTGTCCAGAAAATAAAGTTCTTGCCAGCACTTTCATGAGACACACTGAGTTCTGTATGGCATCGGGTGCCAAACATGCTGTTGATAAAAGCAATAAGTACACATCTAAAACCTAAAAATAATATTGGGATTGTTTTAAATTAAAGTTATGGAATATGGATTTAATTAGACCCTGCATGGATCCTGAATAGCAATTACTACATATTTCTTCAGGTCTAAGTATTTTTATAAGATTTTTTTTTCAATCTTGTTTGAATATTTTTTCTATGGGATGGGGATCATCTTTGTGAGAGAAAGAATGGTCTTGTGGTTAAGCCTGGCCTGAGACTTAGGATATCTGGGTTCGATTGCTGGCTCTGCCATAGACACTCTGTGTGAGCCTGGGCAACTCATTCAACAGCCGGGCCTTTTTTCTTAAAATAAAAGTCCAAGGCCCATTTAAGAAACTAAAAGATGCAGCTGCTGAGAACTGCTGAGCACTCAGCATTAAAAATAAAAAGAATTAAAATGAGAAGAAGAAGAAGAAAGCTGGCTGCCTATCTAAGAGTTGTCCTCTTTTGGTCCGTTCTGTGCATGCTGAGAATTTCTAAATATCTTTCCCTTCGTGTTTCTATTCTTCATCTGTGGAGCAGAAGTCGTAACGCTTAGCACACCGGGATTCTGGAATTGCTAGCAAAGCTGCAAATGGGGCGTGAGATTGGGATGAAGTTAAAACTGTTTTACTTTGGCTTTTTTGCCAGTAGTGGGTAAGAACATGAGAAATGTCATTGCTTCTCACCAGACTGGTTAGCCCAACTGCTGCAAGCAACCCATGAAAAGGAGGTGGTGGGAGGATAGTCTTTCTGGAGTGAACACATTGTCTGGGTTTGAACTCAGCAGACTGGTGGCATGAGTTTGGGGAGTCATGTGCGTTTGTTTATTGCTTCCTCCAGCAGCCTCATTTTCAAACTCATTATTTAGAGTGTTGACTCATTCTGCCCCTGGTTTCAACCAAAGGGCAATTGTGGGCGATGTCAGGAGCTCAGAAGGAGCTCCACAAGCCTGCAAGACCTACAAGGTTTGCACTTGCAGCTTGGCACTGTTTCCCTACACAGCTCCTGTGCCTGCCACCACTTCTGGCTGCTGAACCAACATGTGGTGTTCGGAGTCTTGTCCTGATTGTTCCCCAGGTTCCATGTATGACTGGTAAGCCAAAAATAATAGTTGTGACATTAGCAGGTCAGTATACATTTGCAGTTTGGCACTAACTGGTTGTAGTGTGACAGAGGGGACTCAGGGAAACTGAGACACAGAAATACTTGTTTAGTTATGTAGGATGAGAGAGGAAAGAAGAGACTACAATACAAAACTTTTTAGAACAGGTTACCAAAAGTCACAGATTAAAACTGTTTTTACTGTGACAACCTCTTTCCATGCCCTAAAACCAGTGAATGAGTATGTACTTATGTGAGGGAATTTGACCTTGTCTCTCCATTTTCATTGAGTAAAAAAAGTGTTTTGAAAACACTTTCTGCATCTATACTTACATGCAGAGGGTGAAGGATATGTGGCATATAATACATGTCAAAAAACACACGAGTGAGGGAGGTACAGCGATGGCACTAAACAACTGTGAATTATACAAATGCAGTGAAAATTCGAGGGAAGTATTGGTGACAGATGATCTGATGAAAAGTAACCAACAACAAAATGATTATTAAATTAAATCAGAGTAGCAGAGATTAAAATTACAAAGGAGATCAATAACATGTAAGAATAACTTGAGTAGTACGTTCATTCAGGATGCACAGACTGATGCAAAAGGAAACATTCTTTGAGGATGCAGACAGCACACAGCAAGGTTACCTCTAGAGTCATAGAAAACAGCTAGGAACATAGCAAGATTACAGTTTTATAAAGTCAAAGATCATGAGTTTTTAAGGTCAAAGCACAATTCTGCTTGTAAGGGACCCCCAGCTCAAAGCACAGTGAACTTCAAAGCCAGTGTTGCCCAGGGCCTTGTTAACTGAGTTCTCAATGTCTTTATATGTGGGGATTTCACATCATCTCTGGGCTGCTGTTCACTAGCATGGTGAATATTTTTCTCTTGTTTCCACCCACAGTTTCCCTTGCTGCAACCTGTTTCTGCTGCTGCTTGTCTTTCTCAGAGCACCTTTGAGTCTGACTCTGCCTTCTCTACACCCCCCTTAAGTAGTTGAAAATGGCAATTAAAGCTGTCTTCAGCAATTAAAACACAAAGCTCTTCCTGAGCAGCCTTTCAGACGTATTTTCCTCTGCTATCAAGTCACCTATTACAATCACCCGTGCTTCTCATGCGCTCCTGTTCACCGGCTGAGCATAAGCAACTCTGCATTTATTAATATTTTAAAACAAAATGATACTACCAGTGGCTCTGGCAAGCACCTGATCTGCTAATTGTTGAGGACTATAGAGCATGCAGGAAAAGGATCTCAATAAATGCATCGACTTGTCCCATACACTCACGCTGACACTTACTATGGGCTCCCTCTGGGACATGGAGCTGGGCTGGGTAAGCCTGTGGTCTGACCTACAGGGAGCAGTTTAGAGCTATGAACGTAACCTGTCTGCTTTCTTGTATTTGCAAAGCTGCTCCAACAACATATCAAAGCCAGGTGAGAGCTTTCTGACGGTGGGATTGCCCTTCTGCAGGTCACAGTGCCTGGCACCACAATACTCCCAGTACCCATCCTGGTGGCACTGGGACAGTCAGAGAGGGAAAGCCTCTCAGTACTTCTTTGCAGTGGAAAGTTTTCAGGGTTTGTTTTTTTTTTTTCAGTAAGCAGCACGTGCCTCGGAATGTGAAGAATGTCTCCATGTGGATTTCCACCCATTGCTGCTGGCCAGTACAGCCGTGTTTCACTCTGGAACACAGCCAGGATGGAACAGATTTGCAATATATTTCCTGAGTCATTTACAGTGGTTGGGTGAGTCCTCCTCCAACAGCTGCATAAGAATCAAAAGATAACAACAGAGATCTGGTCCTCGTGCCCAACCAGCCTAGAGGCTGGGAGCGGTACATACAGAAGCAGACCATTGGCACATCCTCTATATGGGTCATGGATTTTCACTCCCTGGAGCCAGCAACATCTCCAAGTGGAAATTCGTCATGATACTGAAAGGGGTTACAACTGATGCTGGTCAGATCTAAGTCCTTTGAAAGGATTCCCCCACAAAAAGTAGATAGAAAGCACAGTATAAAAAGCTAGAGAAAATCGCATAATGCTTGCTAGTTTTGTACTTTGCATCCACTCTAAGCTGGGATTTTTATTTTTCTTAATGGAATCTGAACTCCTATTCATAAATATAGTTACATAGATGTTGGAGATTTCATTCAGGGTACTGAGAAAAATGTAAGACCTAGAGAATGTTTTAAAACTTTCCATCAACTCTACTACCAATTTATCACCCACGTACTCCACTGTCATGGGCGATAGAAGAGTCTATATGATCAACATCATTCAATTTGATCTCTAAAATCTATATTAACCCAAATCCAAACAAACACAAGCATGTTTTCTTATCAAGTGCTTAAAATTTGGATCTTTCTTCCCTGTAAAGACACTCATATTTAAATAGTTCAGTTCACGGACAGTCCATGATGAGATCTTTTTGAAGGTAGGGTGATGCTACCACTGCTACTATACTTCCTGCACAGCAGTGTTTGAACATGATACATTCTCCATTAACTAGACTGCTTTGAGGACAAAGAAAAGGGGATTGATCACAGAGACAAAAGCATTTCAGACTCCCCAGGAGATCATAGACTGTAGTTCCACTGATTCATGGCCCATGCATTCCCACAGTAAAAACACAAAGCAACATCAAGTTTAGTGTCTGTGGATCCAAAAAAAGAGCCTACCAGTAGACTGGAACATAGAGGATAAATGCTTTCATCACTGCTCTGCTGGCTGGGTTGTAGCAGGAGTTGAAACATAATCTTTCCTGCATCTGCAGGGAGATCGACTATTATAAGTAGTTTAAGAAAACAAATTAAAGAAATCTTTAGTGGCTTCTGGAAAAACAGAAGGAAAAAGTGCTGGAAGTGGGACTCTTCATGATATGTAATACAGAGGACACAGACACTTAGTTTTATTTTCTGACTTGTTCCATCTTCTCTCAGACGGAATCTAGCATTAACTCTACCTTCACTATTTCTATAAACTTGAAAATGCTGGTTATTTTAAAAATAGGTTTCATAAAACATTGGGAGCATCACTATACCTGAACGACAGAATTTATCTGGTAACATCACCACTGTGTGAGACTCTTGAGACATGCTCAAAAGCAGAGGAGGAACCCCTTGAAAAGGCAAGCACAGAGATGATGTCAGGTCCACTCAACCCTCAATCTCTTATATTAGTATTCAGAGAAGCAAGCATCTGACCACCAATATGACAGTTATTACCAACTATTTCACCAGAGGTATTAATATCTATCAGTAACAGCTGTGGGGCTTGAAAGTGTTTCGTGGTGGTGGAAAAGTAGGTAGTAAAAACCTGTGTTTCATACAAATTATCCGTCTACAGCGAAGGCTTGTGTTTTGTGTAGATTCATACATGCAACACAGAGATATGTAATGGGTATCATCTGGGGTGAGCGCTGACTGGAGGCCGAGTGGCATTCCTGAGCTCTTTCAGGAGGACAACCATTCACCATTTAAGTCCATTCTTGTGGCTGCCAGTTAAACCTTTGTCTGGTGGATTACAGCCAGTGCATTCCTGAAACAGGAGTCTTCCTTTGCTTTTGTGTAAGATGTGCATTCATTCTTTTCCACATCAGTAGTGCATTACACAAACCAGCATCAAGTGTGATTCAAAAAGAAATGGGATTAGAGGTACCACACAGTACAAAGCATACCACACACGCCAGACAAAATCACAGGTTCAAGCAATGAGCAGATGGAGACATAGCAAGAGAGCATCAGTGGTGTGGTAATGTACTTAGGAAGCTAATCTTAGTTATTTGTTTGAGTATGACCATAAAAACAGGTTAAAGAGGTTTTGTATTCCACAGCTACATCATATAAATAATTTCATAAGCTGATTAAGTTCTGTCTTAAAAACTATTAGTCTCTGTGCTCCCAGTGTTTCCAGTAGAAGGTGGTTCCAGACTCTTCCTGCTCAGAATATCAGAAGTTTGTGATATCCAACCTAATAACACTTATCATCATTTCAGTGCCATTTGTTCTTCTAACAGTTCCTTTAGATTAAACACTTAGCTTTCTTACCTCAGATACATTTAAACAATTCTTACTTTAGAATTATCATTTCAAAGATAAATGGGTAGATGGCTTTAATTTCATCTCTTAAGAGTAATCCTGCTGTTAAAAGTACGTCTTCTCTGTCTCAATTTGAATTTATTCTTGTATACAAGAAACAGGGAGCATGCTATCTCTCCTAATCTCACCACTTACAAAGACATTGCCACTTCTGTCTCCTGGGGAAGTGTCTACAAACACACTCTAAGACTGTTTTGAGTCTTTCATAGATAATTCACACAGTCACAGCAAAATCACACTGCGACTAACTCAGATCTTTGTGCTCAATTCCTGGTAATGAGACCTCTGCTCACATCACCACCCATGAATTTCCATCCAACATAAATGTTGGGTTCATGTACTGTGTACAAAGCAGATTGGGAAGCATAGTAAAACTGATTGATGTTGATACACTGCCCTTCTGAAAAGCATCCAATTATTCTACAAAAACATACAGTTTCAGCTACACCCTCCCACTGAAACGCAGACAGCTCCTAGTGTGGAAGGTTGTATCTATTAAATATGACTACCAGTCATATCTGACAAGAAGGAAATCACCTTCTCTAATAGAAGCAGAAATTTCAGAAGGCAGAAGGTAATGAGGTTTAGCTCAACACACCAGTATTGCTGAGTATAGTCTTGAGAAACATGCCATGTCACTTTTAACAACGTGCTGTTTTGTGAGTAAGGAGAACCTTTTCAATGTGACAGCTGAAGGATGCCAGATGCTACAGCACAAAGCTCCCTAAATTCACACATGCGAGTTGGCCCTGACTCAAAGGGAGTAGTGCCACGTACTGAATCACCACCACGGTGCCCTGCGATAGCTGGATTTTAATGCCACTTATTTGGGTGAAGCCCATGGTCTCCCAGAAGACACACTTGCAGACCTCATTTTGATGATGAAGAGATGTGCCAATGGTGGAGAATCTTAACTTGCTCTATGGCACTTTGGTGTTACCTTCAGAATGGACGTGCCCATTGTTTCCATATGAAAAGGAGCAGAGGAAGCCGCATCAATAAAGTAACATAACATGCTATTTCTTCCTTGTAAGAGGAGGGTTTTTAAGACAATCATCTTCAAACCCATGGAAGTACCTAACAAACTGGAACTTGGATGTCAATTTTCCCTTTTGAAAATAACCCTGAAAATCTCCTTCACTCTACCTTTCTTCTGCCTTCTCCCCCAAATCAGTCAGTCACACATCAGTGTTTACTGCAGCTGATATTACTGGGATGTCCAGCTCTAAGGTAAATAAACATTAAGATTTTGCTTTCCAGGAGAAATGGGGGACATCATCTCTTTCCTCTAACCATTCTTTAGATGTCTTCTTGATTTTCTTGCACATGTTTCTTGAGAAATGCCTAGGCCTCATTTTCTGAGATGATTAACTGACAATTAACCCAAATTAGTTTATACATTGTAAAGACTAATTTAACTACCCACAAGTATTTGTTTCAGGATACCACAATTTGTTCAAAATGGAGCAAATTATCTAATCTAGCTATTCTTGGGGTTGATTAAGAGGTAGCAGCTCATCACTGTTGACGATGTAGTGGTTAGAGCTGGTTTGAATACTTTTGGAAGTCATTCTTTTTCTCCAGCACACAAAGTTGTTTCATCTGATATCTTAGCTATGTCGAGCTTTTGGTGAATTAAAAACTGGTTTCCAACAGAACTGTGCCTGGATTCATGATGGGCTCCTGGGGAGCTTAGGGCTTCCAGCACTGGTGATTCCCAGGAAGCTTCTGCTGCCAAGCGCATCCCAGTGTGGCAATTTGAAAATCCTAGAAACACGGGTGGTGGTAGAGAACCAGAGGAGAAAACAGAAAAAGCACAGCAAGAACTTTAATCAATCATAATTAAAACTAATTCAGCAATGGTGGACGAGGAGTCTCACGGAAAACTCTCAGTAAGATTTCTTTTTTTGTTTGTTCTGGGACTGTTACTGCTGCCGTCCACAATAAAGCAGGGATTAGGAGTAGCGATGGCATTGCTGTGCTCCCTGAGCTCCCTCGACTCAGAGAAACCTGCATGTTAACACCAGATGGCTTCTTCAACCTGAAGACCAACTCTCCCTGAAACCAACTCTCCTTCTAAGGCTCAGCGTGTGTGTCCATATACTGCAACAGGTCCTAGAGAGAAATATACCACTGGCCTTTTTTATTTTAGGAATTTCAATACAAAACTGCTCTTAAGCGTTAGTTGACTTTTGGTTTTTTTTAATATTTTGGTTTCCAAAACTGCTTCTGCTCCCTCCTTTTTTTTTCCCTCTTCATTGCATTTTTGTCATTCAATAAGGATAATTCTTCTGCCTTAACTGGGGCAGAACAGATAGAATTAAATAGCAAGAATAAAACGTGAAACATTCCAGCACACATTGAGTGGATTTAGGCAGAAGGCCAGTACAGCAAAGTTACTCATGTCAGAAGCAGGCACTGGGATAAACCATATTCCTGTAAGTTGCTCAGGCTTTGATGAAGAAGATGATTTCTGTGTGAAGAAACAATTAGAAAATAGTATCTTGGCCACATCTGCCAGACCTTCATACCTCTGCATTTCAATTGTATATACAACTTTATTTGTTTGCATTCTTATCTCCACTGTGATTTATGCTTTTTCATTAAAACATTGCCTTGTAAAAGTTTTTCAGACTATAGGTGTAGGGTACGTTTATTTTAGGATGATTTGACAAGAGGAAAAGAAGCTTAAAGTATTTACAAAGATATGCTAGACTATCTAGTCTTTGCATTCTTTCTTCCTGGAATGAAGATTTTTCAGAAGAAATTGCCAGAATATAGACGTAACAGACTTTCAGCTAATGTGAAAAAGAGGGTACGGAGATAGGAGATATGGAAAAGGCACCATTTAGCAAGATAAGAAAATGAGAAGGTACAAATATGTACAGCAAAACCAAAGCTCCATGCCATTCACAATTTTCATTTTGAAGAGGTGAAACATCTTAGGGAAGTGCAGAGATACAAGACAAATAAAGTCGTTTAGATAATTGACAGCGTTTTTGTTCTCCAAAAGAGAATAAGAGCAATGAGAGAAAAATTCCTCAAATATTTTATTCTTCCTCTATATTTTGGGTGTGAGATTCACGTTGCAGTGGCTTATCATGTCTAAAAGTCTGCCCACTTCGACCAACACAAGCTATTGTAGGAGGGAAAGAATTCATGAAAAGGAATGTTGTTTTGTGCTAATAGGGTCCGCCAGGGAGGAGGAGTCAGATACAGCAGTAAAACGCCGGTCAAAAGTAGTAAAACGTGTTGAACTATGAGTGTGGATCGTGTCCAGGTCTGAATTTGCTAAGGAATATTTAGTTTAGAAGAGGTCGCGATAAATTAAAGTGAGAGGTTACCTCTGTTAGAAAAGAGAATAGGGGTTTGGGCAAAGTATTGTGATAGCAGTTCATTTATCCTTCTTTTTAGTCTGCTTTAATAAGGAAATCAAATTCCTACTGAAGTCAATGGTTCCTTTCTCTCAATATGAAGAAGCCAGAATTTGACAGAGGGTTTGAGGACTTCTTGCAAGACAAGATGCAGGAAGGGCACTTCCCCTGCCTAATCAATAAATTTGTCCTTTTTTTGCTGTGCAGTTTTCTCTCTTATTTTTCCTCTTTCTAAGGACAAGTTATTAATTTTCTCTGATACCAGCACTGTATATAGATCTGGATCTATAATTCATGAGAATGAAAACAGTGGCATTAGAAAGAAAACCTGTCATAAATTAAGCTATTAGGCTTTTAAATGAACAGCGATGGCTGTGTGGGGATGCAGAACATTTATTGCGATGCTAAATATAGGGATAACACTAAAAGGTTTTCATCAATATATGTTAAGAACAAAATAACGAAGTACTTTGAGCTTGAATATTTGTTCTCTGTAAATTGTATTAGTGCTTTATTCCCTTTGGTTCTGGAGTTTGCTTTGCCCTTTAAAATGAAGACTGTTTCTATCTAGGAGGACAGCTGCTTTTTGAAACTTAGATCTTTTCTCCCTTCCACTTCTACCCCAGCAGCATCACTGAAGCAACAATTTCAAACAGAGAGCGGAAGGAAGGGTCTGAGGCTGTTTCAGGGATGCTCTGGGAGATCCCTCACTGTACAAACAAGTTGTTTATGAGGAAGTTCCTCAAAGAAACGGGAGACACAGAGATGGTGCCAACAGTGCCAAAGGGGGACCACACTGTTCTACCATTTCTCCATCTTCTGCGATCTAAATTCACTTTTTTATATGTTTACAGGCATCCCAGAAAAGACATTTTCCAGTTCCTAATCCCATGCTGCCATCACCAACCCCACTGCAAATATGGGCTATACCTGATGACTTTATAGGAACCCCTAAAATCTCTTCAAATCTAATCAGGAAGAAAATGTATCCTGCTGCCTTAAACTGGATTTGCAAAAGATCAGGATTTTACAGCAATAAGAGGAACCAGGAAAAAATATTGTAAGATGAAATATGAAAGAAAAATAAAGCTGCAGCTTCAGCTTGTGTAAATCACTTGGAGCCCTGCCTGAGGTTTTCTATTTGAAGCTAAATACGATAGTTTTCTGTGGGAGTTGAAAAATACAAAAGTTCTCCTGGGACATTGTAAACATAATTCACGTTCGCTCAGGCAACCACTGACATCACTTCCGCTGCACCGAGAGGCCAAGGCACTGAATGTGCCGGGGCTTTGTTAAAAATAGCAGCTTCATAAATCTGCCTATTCCTTTAATTAGGCAACCCCGATGACAGGATTAAGATTGAATGCTTTCATTTCAGATTGGTTAATGAAGTGCTTTCTAATATTTTTTATGCCGCGTACAATGGGCTGCCTTTGGAACGAACCCTATCTGCTGAGATGAGCGGTTATTAATTGCTTCAGGTACAGCCTGGCTGGAAACATTTCCTTATCAGAAGGTTAAAAAGGAAGATTATGTAGACATTTGATTATCTCCTATCATATTTGTAGACTACAAACACTTTGCAGACAGATGAGACTGCACAGTTCTGTTCATTTTGGTTTTAATTAGTTATTTAATAGAGCAGATATTTGATCAAGATCAAAGAGTGTTTTCATATTGTATTTTTTATCCCCCATCTAGCTTCTACTGAAATAATAATTAGAGAAAAGCTCCATAAAAGCACCAAAAGAACAAAGTCACCCACAAATGCTGTCCTTCCACTTTGCAAGTAAACCTCTCCATAACGAAAGGGATTAATTTAGTGCATCTTGGGAGAGATTAGCTCACTGCTAGCAAGTTTCCACCAATCCATGCTGCCAATTGTGCTCAAACCACCCACAGGAACCTTAAACTTAACTGCCCATTCCTGCTAACCTGGCGTCCAGAGGACTGCAAGTGCCAGGCCATTTTTCTGACTTATAGGAGTTACAAGTTATCTAAAAGCTGAGCCCTCAGCACTGTCCTATGCAAGACTGGTGGTTACTGGTGTGGCCAAATGGGCGTGTTTAAACCTATTTATTATATTCAGTTGAGTGCTTTCCTGAATGCTAAGGAGTATTAATCACCTGTGTGTTGAGTGTGCTCAAAACCTGCTCTGAACACAGATGGTGCCGAAGAGGAGAAACTGTGCTTTGCTCTGTTAAGTTCATTGGCCGACGAATGAAAAAGTCGAGGTGCTTTTGGGAAATAACAACAGGCAAAACGAGGCCAGGGAAAAGGAGGCAAAATAGTTTTTCCTGCTCCTGAGCAAATGCTGGTGGTGGCCAACTTCTGAACATCTGGTCTCCCAGTGTGTTTTCTCACATCATGCCAATACCTGACTGGAATAAACAACTTTATCTAGATCCTTGTTTCTTACCATCAGAGGCTGATAAGAAAACCTATTCCTATCAGCGTGAGATTCAAGTCGAGGGAAGAAAGATTTATGCCTGTTTGAAACCAGCCTCCACCCTGCCTAATTGTTTAGCCCTGTGGAGAAACGTGAAGTTTAATCATGCAGATTTTTGTTTTCCAGGAGGCTGTAGATCACAGCATCAATGGCTGCTCTCACCACCCACTAGGCAGTCAGCATACAGCTCCAATTTGTTTTTACATGGAAATGACAGTGTGCTTCCCCTCTGCAATTTACTGTAATGCTGATATTTTGTATTTCTACAGCTCCCTTCCTTCCCTGGGCTGTGGCTGCTTGGGAAATCTGAATATTTCAAGCCAACAAGGTGCTCCAGAGGTGAGAATAATTCTTATTCTGGTAGGCTCACCAGGGCACATAACTACTCTGATGGCATTTGGAGATGTTTCCAGCCCTACTTGTTGCCACCTGTTCAGAATAGGGCCCCATCCAGTTGTTCAGATTCAACTGGATCTGATTCAGGTTTGAAAGCCACGTTTACAGCCTGAGCCGTGCTCGCCTCCAGGATCATTTCTCAGATCTCTTTTGGGCAGCTTAACTGGCACAACTGAAATAGCTACTGGTGCTGACAAAAGATAGAAAATTAGGTAGGAAAAGATCAAGTAGGATAGGAAGGACAGGTTTAAAATGCTCCCCTGAAGGAATTGCAAAGTGGAAGCAGCTCCACAGGTGAAGCCATCATGCTCCCTGCAGGATTAGAGCCTGGCTCTTCTTGTTTCTATTCTTGTCTTCTAACCTTTGAATCACCCTCAGTCATAGATACCTGCAAACCAAACATTTTATTTGCAAGCCCTTTATACCCTCAGCTATTTAAACAGATGTACTGCTTTGGATGGGGAAATATATTTGGAAAATTATCTATTTTCGGTACTTATAAGAAGATCTGAGCTGTCAAAAGTCTCTTACCATATTCAGCTTGATAAAAATTCTTTGCTGTAGGTGTGCAGGTTCTTTGTAAGAGTTTGGGAGCTGGGCTCAATTTTTACTTACAGTAGGCTCATCATTCAGCTTAGAGCATCCCACAATTGCTTAAAAGAAAAATTCACACTTAATAGCATTGCCTTATTATTACAATGATCTTGCATCCAATACAGCCTTGAATATAATAAATTAATTTCAGTTTCATATCTGAGAGAACTTCGCTGTGCCTTTTTGATCACTGAAACAGGATGAGAGGAATTTTCACTTTTTACACATTTTTGCCTTTTTTCATGAGTTGAGGAGCTCACCCACCCTATAAACGGGAGCACGAGTCAGGGGTCACGTGTGCAGGCACAGGCTGAGTTTGGTGTCAGGCATTTTTTGTGTGCAGGAAAACTGTGTGCTTCTTTATATACTGGCTCTGAAGCAAGTTCCGCACAACAGATGAGATTCCCTGTGGTAAACCAACTTCTTTCATATAAAACCAGTTTGATCTGGGGGTGCCAGCATGAACAAAAGCTGACTGGAGCAGTTTAAAAGTTCAAGTGAAGGGCATTAGGGAGCTCTCAGTAAAGTTCAGCATGACTGATGGTCTCTGCTACAGAGAAGTACAAGTACTGGAGTTTAAAAGGTTTTCCCATTACAAGCTTTCTCCTTTTATCACTTGCAAGCCAGAAGATGTGAGATGTCCTGTGCTATGCCTGGCTAAGGTACAGCCTCATTAACCTTTCACGCTTATGAATACCATCTCTTCATAAAAAGCAATAGCATCCATTCGTAGGGCTGATTACAATAGAGAAACACATTACAATATAACCATACAACTATTTATTTTAAATGTCCTCATTACTTTGGCCAAATATAGCACTCTGAGCAAGAAGTACCTACCACCACCTCTGCCTTATCTTTTGAGCATGTCTGAACAGAAGATTAATTTCTATAATAACTCTATTTAACATGATAACAGAAGGAAAATAGCTACTTTAAGGGGATGTGGTATCCAAGTGTTTTGACATGCCTGCCTGTCTCTTTAGGCTTTCACACTATATCCATTTCTATGATACCTGAACACCTTTTGACCTTCTAAAAGATGAAAAGTCATTCTTTCTGTGGTTTTTTTTTAAATGTTAATTAAAACGCCCTCTCAGTACATGTCAAAAATCTACCTACTAAGCAAGGGCCAGTAGATACTAGTTGGCAGCATTCCTTAAAAATATTTTCCCAAAGAACTAGTTTGGTTTCCACTTCCAGTGACTGTCTCAGTATGACTATGTGTTTCAAGGAAGAAATATCTTTTCAAACTCTTTGCAAGAACCCAGGTGCTCATAGACATGGAGAGGTTTAAGACTACATGCTGCCAGCTGTGCTATCTTCTCCCCTTTGGTACATCAATACTATTTAACAAGGGAATTCACAATAATTAAATCATAGTCCCATGACCTCAAATGATTACAGAAACTCTTCCATAGCAAGTACAGCCACAAATCATGCCAGGATTCAAACAATGGCTTCTTTGGAAGGCTGGTCTTCAAAAGGATTATGTATGACTTCCCAGCCATAGTCCAAGTGACTGTCAGAGCTCTGGATTTCTGCTTCCCCTCTTTGTTTCCAAGCTCCTTTCTTGTAACTCCCATCCCATGCTCCATGCACTGCGCTCCTCTCCTCTGCTGACCTCTATGCTTCACCACAATGAGGAGACTCAAGGTGTGCAGCTCTTACAGAGCTCCACAAAGCATGTAAACACCTGGGGGACAGATCTGACGATTCAAAGAGACATCTAGAGAACATATTTTCTTGGATTTCATCAGGCAAAGTGCTAAGTTCACCCTCCTTTGCCCGCAGACAGTGCCTATAAGAACAATAGTAGGTTCAAAGGCTTCCAATGAAAGTTTTCCTTCCCCCTCTGACTAATTTTGACTGTATTAAGTAATTTTGTCTCACAACTCCAATCCCAGCATGTTTGCTGGCATAATTTCAGCTATTTGGGAGCAGCCTGGAGGCAACGGACACCGTGATTCCACCTCACCTGCACTTAACTGCTCCTCAGCACTTCTAGGAGCTGTGAGCAGGTAGCACCTGAGTGCAGCAAACCTCCCTGCGCTGCTGCACACAGGAGCATCAATGCATGGAAATACTAGATAGACAGTGAATAACCTGAAACTTCTGTGTAGTTAGTAATACAAATTCAGCACCTTTTCCTGCAAGTGCTAGCCTCATTCTCTTTCCCTTTAAAGGTAAAAGTCAGAGATCAAGAATGAGTTATATACAGACGTAGGTCTGGAAAGAAGCGACTTAAAACCCCCACCCTGTAAACATGAAAATAGTTCTGATTTAAATCCACATGCATTTACCCTGGCAAATATCCTAAATGGAATACCATTGTTATCACCCGTCCAGAGGTGGTGGATAATAAAGAGACAGATATTCAGAGAAAACTTGTAACCAAAATGAATAATTTCAAATAAAACTAAATATTAAAAAAAAAATAATAGGAAAGACAAGGCAAACTGATGCATCTCAGACCTCACTGCTCTTTGCAGGCTCCTAAAGAACCTTCCACTTGATTATTTTTTTTCCCTGAAAATATTCTTTTTTAATGAAGATCATCAGGTAGTAATTTCCAGAAGACAGTATCACAGGGAAAAATCCAGCACTGTCAGTGAGGGAAATAAAGCAGGTGACCTGCTAGGCATTTTACAGTGCAGAGTAGTTTGCTTGCTTTTTTTTTATCTATCCTATTACAGCCCTCACTGTGGTTCTTCCTATGAATCATACGCTAAATACTGACTGTGCAGCAGTTTACACATGAAAGTTATGTGGCAAGGAAGAACCAATTGCCTACCACCCACTTAAGTTATTTATAACTAATGAAAACACAAGGAGTCCATATTAATTAACATCTATTGAAGAGCATGTTAAACAGTGCCGTAATCTGCTGATGAAAGAAAGGAGCAGGTTTGTTGATGTGCCATTTAACACAGAAGCTAAGAAGATGCATCTTATTTTGAGGTAATTAATTTCTGAGAAGAAAAGGGAAGTGCCTTATAACCTGAAATTATTTATTATTGGTTTTATATTAAACTATAAGAACGTAAATCACTTTTTGGGGTGTTTACAAATTATCTTTCTAGAACTGCCAGGCGCCATCCAAAAAGAGAGAAAGAATGAACATGGAAATAGACAAAAAGGAAACCACACAATCCTTAAATACTTCAGGAAACTATTGAAAGTGAAGGGCTGATAGCCATTAAATTCAATGGCATGGTATAAAAAGCCACAGACTCAGGATTTTGGTCGGTAATAGGCTCCACAAGAAAGGACAACGGGGGTCGATGTTGCCATCCTATGTTTGGGTCACATTCCCATCAGATATGTGAAAACTTTGGCACATGGGAAGGAGATTTGAAAACTAATTCCAGCCTTGTTGTCCTAAAACTTTGTCCCACAGTACCAATATTTTGGCTGAAGAGCAGCAGATGGTGATTGGATGCACTTTGGCAAACAACCAGAATGATGTAAGTGAATTCGATTGGAGATTTTTTCCCTCTTTTTCTTTTCCTACCAGTATTTAAGGCAACGGCTGAAGGACAGGAAAATAGTAGAGGTAGAGTTTTCCTGAAGTTCATGCTGTGCTGTTGTTAGCTGGGTGCTGTCTTACCAGTACCACCCAAGAGCCAAATCAACAAACACAAGAAGTAAAAGGTCTGCAGTGGTCAGCTGAACCCTCAGCAACTCATGCAGCTGTTGAAGGACCTGGAGGAGCTACACTTAGTTGGGGTCAAGCCATAAACAGGTTCTTTCTCTAAGCAAGGGAGACATGATACAAATGATTTTGGTAGGAAGGGAGAATGTAAGAGAGAGCACAAAAGTTATTTGTAACACAACCTGGGAGGTAAAGCCTTCTGGAAACTCAGGGTGATCCAAAACTCAAATAAAAATAGAAGACGGGAGATCCTCAGCTCATGTTTCACGGGGGAAATCAATCAAAGCAATAGGGGAGCTGGAGGGATGGTGCAGACTGAGGCAGTAGGGCAGGGAGCGAGTGTTGCAGGAACACAGATACCTCATTTCTGCAAAGCAAGCTCAGGTTTCATGGCTGTCCTGTTTCTTTCAGTGGGAACATTTAGCCTAGTGCAAACACTTTGGAAAGTCCCAGCTCTATTTCCATTCTCTCTTTTCTTTGACCCCAGCTTCCCCCTGAATTTCCGTGCACAATTCTGTCTCATGAGTGGCCCAGGGACTAGATGCTAAACTTGCAGGAGAGCAGAAGGGAATGTAGGTGCACCTGGAACAGAACGTAGCTCTTAAATAATATTTAAAAAGAAATCAAATCGTACAGCATAGTATAAACTTGTTCCTTGTGCTTCTTAGGGTGAGCAGTCAGGGAAAGCTGTACAGTCTTAAGATATGCCTTTGAATAGCACTTATGTGTAAAACTAATAAAGTAGATGAAGAATATAGGAATTATGCTGCAGTTGCCATACGTGAAAAGGATGGCCTGCCGATAGGAGCTCGTCTAGGAGGCCTCCACCTAAGGCCACGCTCTGCATTGATCGTCCTGTGTGCTACTGTTCACCTCTCCCAGCTCTAACTGCTGTGGCTTTTGGCAGACACGCATGTGCGGGAGGACTTTAACTGGAAATTGGATGAAATTGGGCAAGAAAATAAGACATAAGTCTGTGCCAACAGAAAGTATGCAGTCCTCATGAAAGCTGTGCATTGGCTGTGTTGACACACATCCTTTCCACATACAGAGTATCTTTCAAGTACTGTAACAAGTCCAGGCAACATATAGCTAGTGTATAGCCAAAGTTTCTGAATACCAGATGTCACCTTACATCACTTTGTAGTGAGTAATGTTCTCTCATGTTATGCAATGTTATGAGTAGTAGTCTGTTATTTCAAAAGTTGCCAAGAGCAAAGCTATGAAGTTTTAGAGGTTTGTATTTTTGTTTTGGTTTGGTTTTATAGTTATTTTTTTTGCAACTGGATGGGGTTGCCGTTTTATTTACCTACAACATTGTAATCTACTTCCCCTAAAGGATCAATGGAAGCGCTTCCAAACCTGCAGGCATGAAAAGCAAGTCAAATTTTTATTTGGTACAAGGCAAAGCAAGTAGTAAATCACAGCCTTGCTGTGGCTGGTCAGTAGAGCAGAACCAATGTTTTTTTACTCACAAAATTACGCACACTTCTGCTCATGGTTGAGTGTGCTCTAGAATGATTTCTGCCAGTGATCAGCCTCTCAGCTGCTTGGGAACAACAGGATAAGCTGCCAGATGAGTAGAGAGAAAACAGACTGAGGAGAATTGCAAGTTCAGACCCCATTAAGCAAGACACAGACCTGCAAAAATATAGCACCTGGCTTGCTGTGGTCACACCCAGCATCAGCTGAAGTCACTGGGACTATATCCATGCAGGCAGAGAGAAAGCCTCTTCAAGGTCACTGACCACTGATTAACAGCATCGTTCAGTTGATATTACTGGATGTGCCTAGGCATAAAAGATGAATGGTTCTTCCGTAACTGTAGGCGTCCGTGCTGGAAACATCTCTGCTTGAGTCTTCTCCTAGTCTCATTTTAGAGTCCAAAGAGCTAAGCAGGCACTTCCAATTTACACCTGAATTACACAGGATGTCTTAGGGACAGGCAGCAAACTGAGTTCTACCCAATAACGTAATAGAAATAATCTTTAAAATAGGCTTTGATGTGTGAGAGTGCATGAGGCACGTAATGAGGATGTTTCCATTGGAATCAATGGGAAGCTGAACTTGCATATTTTGCCCCAAATCTGCAAGACGCTGACAAGCAGTTTCATAAAAAACAGTTGCAATCACAAGGAGGTCTTGACTCATGGATGTAGTGCCTCAGACTTGCAGTTTTGCTCCAATTATAACAAAACATCAGAGCTTTCCAGTGAGCAAAATACAATATAACAATGCGTGGAGCCTCTCCCTCCTCTGGGAAGGGATTCAAGGAGCAGCTGAACCTACATATCTGTGGACTGTTCTGAGTTTCAGAGCATTGCTACGTTTGCTGGTGCCAGATGTTTCCAAGATATAGCTTCTAAGGAATGAATAATTCAAATTACTTCATCTATCTGCTGAATGTACTATTTTAAATAAAATGATGTGTGCGTAGTAATGGGGGGTCAGAAACCTTGGTTTCCTTTTTCTTTTAAGGTCAGGGATTGAATCATGTGCTAACTGCTGTTGCAAGCTCTGCCTTTTAAAGCATATACAGAATTATGACCTCTCAATTGTAGTCTAAATACCTCGTTCAGTTATAGGATCATCTTAGTGCCCTGTGCATGATTTATAAAGTCACGTGTCAGTGAGTAGTAAAAGGGATTTACAGCAGATTGTAGCTCAAAAGGGTTAGGGCACACTGGAAATATTGAAAACAGAAGTAAATTTAGCATAAATGAGTGTACTAGATATTGAGTGGATGCCAAAACATGTATGGGATTTAAACCATTGTTTTCTATGGTCCTGAGCCAAAATACGGTGTATAATGGTCCCAGATTGGTGGATTTATGAGTGAATGATTAAAAAAATAGTAATCAAACCTATTAAAATGGAGAAAGATTCTGAATGTCATTACTCTGATAAACACTAAAATTAATCCAAACCTAGATCTCAAAGAAATATCTTTCAACAGGTAAATCTATACACTTCAGAGAAGCTTTCTACTCAGAAGAATCTACATCTCTCACTTCTAAACAGTTGTGCTGCACTTAACATTACATTCTCATCCTGCAAAATCAGCAGTTTGTTTAATTCTTCGTAAAGCATAACTGCCCAGAAGACATATGGTCCAGCCCTGAAATATTTTAGTAGTAAGAAGATAATTAATTATGTGATTGTGATAAGAAACCAAAGGCAAACATCTGATTTGTTCTTTATGTCACCCAATTCCCCTCCCTTGCCCCTTTTGATGAAACAGTTAAAAAAGAAACAAAAATGCAGCCAAAAAGATAAAGCAAAATATTCACTAATGTGGCATCATGTGTGTTTTCTAAATTCTTTGCTGTCAGCAATAAAAGAAAAGCCTCTGAGGCACAGAAACTTCAGACCCCAGAATACCTGCAGGTGTAGGAGATAACAAGCCATGATGCCTTACAATAAATTTCTCTCTATCTCTTTTCAGTCTCAGTTCTGCTCTGAAAGAACTTGTTCTTTCAGGTTTTTCTACTGAAAGCTTTCCATTTTCTTCCTTTTTAGACAGTTCTACACGAGAACTAAACGAAGGGTCTCATGCCAGTTTTCCACTCCCCTGTCTCTCATTTCAAGACTGTGCAGAGCTGCTGCTGGGAGAGCTTTCTCCTATGTGCTATTTCAATCTGATATGTCCATCTTCCTTATGCTTTCCTTGTTTTTCATATCCACCTTCCTGTCTTTCCCAATGCTGCCCTTCCTCTCCCTCTTTCCTGGTTTTGTTTGATGACACTCACCTCTCATGTACCAGAAAGACAGTGCTTTTAACGCTGCTTTGGCTGGTTTTTCACACCCCTCTGTAAACGCAGGGAAATTAGGAATATAAAACCTTTGCTGGGACTGTCACAGGCACCCAAGGGCATCCCAACGACACGTGGTGCCCTGTTGCCTCAGGCCTCTTCAGCTTCAGTGCAGACAGAACTGTGCAGGCTCTGAATATGACTTTCTTCCCCTGCTACAGAAAAGCTGATGAACATCCAGTTAGAGCAATATCCCCTCTTTTGTGAGCTGGAGTAAGCTATACTGGTAAAAGCACTCTCACACTGGTTCAATTGCAGGGGAGATTAGCCCTTTGGCTACTTTGACATCTTAAAATGACATAAATTTAAACCTAGTCTAGCTTGGAGGGTTTTCTATTTCTGAAAATCCCACTCTGTATGTTTGCTCACCTATTTAAAAAATACTAAAGGAGTTTGCTTACGTTTCAGAAGAAAAAAAAATAGACTGTAAAGAAGTGCTACCAGGAGGATGTGAGCCAAGTATGGTAATATCAGCCCCCTGCTTTGTCAAACAAGTTAATAACTCCCCCCTCAGTTGTCAGCTGGAGGGTGGGAGTAGGTGGTAGGTGGTGCTGCTTCCCCAGCAAGAGGCATCCCTGCAGAGACAATTCAAATTGCTCTTTTTCTGCTGCTTTTATAATAGGGTTAAGAATTATTTTACATCCTTTAAATCATCCAGACTGACAAAACCGCTCAGCCAGAACGGTCCAGTTTTAAACAGGCAGTAGCATCAGCACCTACCTCACAGTCTCAATCAGGGAACGATTTGCAGGTGAGGAGAGCTGCAGCTGAACGCAAGAAGGTGTATACATAGTACCTGCCTCCTCATGGGGCTTCTGATGGCAACTGGGAATGCTGCCTTGCCCTTTTTTCATGTCAAAGTGACATTACACACGTCTGTGCCAATTTGCCCATAAAAGACATTATGACTACAGCTTCGTTTTTACCAAAGGAAATTAAAAGTGTACCTAAAAGATCCTTCAAGTGAAAGAGTTCACATTAGACCAATTCTGCTACCTGCAGGCTGTACCAAAAGGATATCTGAGCTGTTTTGCTGCTTAAGATTGGCTGTTACAATTCACTTTTCAGAATACTCGCCAGTGTTGAAATCATCAGGTGGTTATCAAGCAGGTGTTGTATAAAATAAACCCAGACTGCCTCACTTCATAAGAATATCTCTGATTTCAGGTATTTGTGCCAGGTGGCTGTCTGAAAGGACTTTGTGTCTTTTTCTAGGAAGCTTCTGAACCGGCTTATTTATAATATGATTTCATGGATTTAACAAAGACCATCAGGGAAAGGGGAACCAGGTGATTTCTGACCCATTTCGCATGTTTCCCACCTCACAGTTCTGCAGTGAAAACAGGTATTGGAGCACCTTTCAGAAACACACAGGAAGAGTTGGTTGGACTTTCCCGGAGCATTGCAGCTGTTAAACCCAGTAAACACCAGAAATCAGCATTGCACCAGAGCAGGCTGAAAAGTAAACACAGGAAGCTGACTAAAAACTGAAACAACAACAACCCTTCCCCCAAGTAAGAAAATGATTATATATTTTTATATATATAAAATCCTTACAACTTTAACAGAGTCAAATTCGAAATAACACACACAAACATGCAGTTTAGCTCTGTGCTAGCACACTTTCTAAATAATGTTTAAACAAGTAAGGGCTATAGAAAACTAAGGAACAATAGAATGTATCGATGTTTTTGTTTTAAGCCCCAGAATCTCCTGCAATGGTTGCACGTCGGAGGAGCAGGAGCTTTTGCTGGGGTCGCTGGTGATTTCCCCTTTGTCTATTCAAGGTAAGCTGCAACAATAACTTCCTGCGCTCTCTCTCTCCTAGGAAAATACCCTGTTTGTGGGTACAGAAATAGCTCTGTCCCAGGGAACTGCAGCCTGCAGAAGTCTTCATCCCTTGGCATGAAGCTGCTTGCAAACGAACCTTTGTGGGACAGCTAATAAATCACATTTCAAATGCCAGATGCCCCCAAGCTATATCTATCCAGCAATTTAAAACACGAAGAGCTTAAAAGTCATAGGCCAAATTCTGAAAGTTATTTGATGAATAAAGAGGAAATGTGAGCAATCATTAACTAAGGGAAAACAGTTTGGAGAAGCAGTGCTGTTTGTGATTTAATCTCAGTACAGTGCGTCAGGTGCAGTCATTCTGCTACAAATTTCTGGAAATTCATCTTTAAGGTCTCAGTCTTCTGCCTCTAGAGGTTGGCGGGTCTTCAGTATGGTGATTTTTATAATTTCAGTATCATGAAAACAACCACCAGAAATCAATACTAATGTACTTTGGCACACGTAAGAGAAATTGGTGGAATAAGACCTCGGATTTCATAAGGAAAGTATAAAAGTTGATGCAAAAATTGTCAGGAAAAAATGAAGAGGTTTTTCCTCATTCGTTCGTTTTTTCCCAGACACACCAGGCAAACAAAACAGTGAGATACTTGCACACCTCTAAGGATGCCTGCTGGGATTTTCAGGAGAACCTAAAGATCTGTGTGGATCTTTAAGCATTTAAACAGTCTTAAATATAGCCCTAACAATGCGCCCTGAGGCTTTCTCTAAACCAATGTGCTTCTTGACCTAGGATATTGTCAGCTAGTCCAGCTGAGAAAGCATTGAGGTTTCCTAGCTCTTATCTGACACCATTTCTAAATGAATAGGCTTTACCCAAGCAAATAATGTAGGTTCAAAGCCTTCTTCAAAAATACTCCTCGATATGCATTTCTACAGAGTGATCACAGCTAATTTGACAGTTACAGGAAACAGGTTTTGGTTGGTATCTGTGAGCCATGACAGCAAGTTATGCTGATATCCTAATAAAAGTATACCAAAGCACCCAGGTGCAACAGGGAAGCAGAGCACATGCTCAGTGCATGCTGCATCACACCTCTGATTTTAGTAGTGGGTCCATACAGTCCATTAAAATTAACTTCTCCTTTAAGAATATTTTCCACCTGCTTCCTATCCTCTTGTTTTATTTCTGTTACCATGTTCTTAAAATGGTTAATGAAACCTTTTGTCCTCCCTTAAACTCTATTTTAGGAACCTCTTTTTTTCCTCTTTCCTGGGTCATTCTTAATAGCATTGCCAGACACAGAAGGATCTGCTAAGCCTGTGAGCAGACAGGGCTGCGAGTCACAGGGAAGGGGCACTTCAAGGTGAACGGAGCAACGAAGACTCCTGCAAAGGAGGAGACATACGTAAGCTATAGCATCACCACGACCCAGATCCTTGCACAGTTCAAGCCCAGCTGTAACACTGGAGTAGCACAGATATCTTCCTGCTAGATTTACCATGGTGCTTGGTGCACTGGTTACACTGAATTCATGATAAGTAGGTGCTGGGAGACAGAAGTACGGGATTTTTTTCCCTGGAGCTTGTTAACTTATTTTTAATGAAAGACTGACTACTTGGAGAAAGCCTCAGATTGCAATGTAAACTTTACGCACAACGCATAGACGGTTCCTTCAATGTGTAAGTACCTTCTACCTAATCCTCAATCTTGTCAATATGTATTTACCCTTAATAACTCGGATCTGGGTCATCACTTTGTCTTCCATTTGTTTCAGTGCATCCTAAGCTGCAACTATTTCTGTCAAAGCTAAATGCTTGGTATTCCCCCTAAGACCTGGGCAGTTTCCAGCTTCTGTCTCACAAAATAAAACAAGCTATAAACAAAGAGTCTTTCCAGTCAGGGACTGTATTGAGGGTACAAAGGCTCGACAGTATCTGAAATTTCCCACCCTTAAAAGTATGCCAAAGGTATTTTCACAGCTTCTACCCTGTGTCATTTCTCCCAAAACATCTCAAGTCATTTTCCTTTAGGAGAACAAGGAAGAAAAAAAAACAACACCCCCTCCCCGAACCCTATAATGCATGTTTCAACAGGTGAGGTCTAAAAATTTCATTAGGGGAAAAAAAAGGGGGAAGCAGTAACAGCTGCATGCATGTTTGGAGGAAATTAGAGGGGCACTTTCCATCTGGCATGTACTCCACAGGCAAAAGAGCTTTTGTAAAACTTGGAACTCAAAGATCACTTATATTTTGGGGAACAGGCTATTCTTGTAGTGTTCATTTTAGGCAGCTCAGCAACAGCTACTATTCAAAATACCCCACCATCCCACCCAGGAGAGTTCACGCTGCAGCTAAAAAAAGAAACAAAAGCCCAGCTCCACGTAGGAAGGTGGACATGGCCACATGGGCTTTTTTTCTGTTTCAGTCAGAACCTGTTGTGAAATGCTGGACCTGAGCCTTCTGAGTTTGAATATTTCCCCCACTGACTTAGGATCGAACACAAATGAAGGAATCTTTGCTTTTAGCCTTTTCAACCACTGCAGAAGGAACCTGAAAAAAAGAATGCACATGGTGCAGTGATACAGATAAGAGCTTCCCTTCACCTTAACAGCACCCAGTCCTGCATTATCTGGTATGGAACCTGAAAAAAAGAATGCACATGGAGCAGTGATACAGATAAGAGCTTCCCTTCACCTTAACAGCACCCAATCCTGCATTATCTGGTATACAAGTAGACACAGTGCCTGCACCAAAGAGCAAACAGGCTCTGCTTCTCTTATATTATCAGTTTTGCCCAAGAAACATTTTTCCTCTGCCGTGAAATGTCCTCAGGCCGGTACTAATAAAGAAACATATACAGAATTCCTGCTCCAAGGAGTTTACACTTCATATAAATAAGAGCTACAGTTGCAAAAGCACAAGGGAGCATTTCTCACTTTTGTCTGTCGGATCTGATTTGACTCATCAGCTCTCACATTCACTGGATTTTGCACAACAGCACTCATATTTAAACTCAACATCACCAGCTGGCTACGTGTCAGCTGACCACTGCCTGAGATGGTCCTGGTTTTGATGGTGTCATCAGACCACAGGAAAAATTAAATCTCCTCACTCAAGCCCTGACCCAGCAGGACTTTTAAATGTGTTTTTAATATCACTCAAGCAAATCCATTCAGTTTACCTGGTCACATTACTATCTCTGTAGTGTACTTTTGGGGGACCAAATGCATCATTGTGGCTTAAGCTTTTCACAGGCCATAAACTTTGATGTGTATCTAGATGAAGGTCATAAGCACCTTGTTCTTTTGGGGTCTCTGTGTAACCAACTATATTAGTGCTAAAGCAGACTGCTTCTTCTCCCAAGACATTCTGGGTAAGTAAGCAAATCAATTTCTTTATCAATTCAGGTCCACACATCAGCAATCCTTTTCTGTAAATCAGAGAGCTGAGCGACACTGCTTTTCCCACTCAGTCCCTCTTCTCCTGTTCCTATGACTGATTTTATTTTTCAGACTATTTAATCTTTCTTCTGTCCCCTAAAGCAAAGATACCTTATGGAGCTTGGACCTTTTGAGTTAATTGTGCAGAGGTCATCTCTACCATCTCTGAGCTATGTGGAGACCTGCCTGCCTATAGGCAATTCACCGTAGGGCAAGAAAAGATAATAACACACCACTCAGAATAGTAGGAGCAGAGAAAGAAATCAGAGGGGTCAAAAGAGACTCTGTAGAAGAGAAATAAAAGCTCTGGCAAGATTGCCTGTTTTAAAATCAAGCAACAAAGTTGTTTCTCAATGTCCAAACTGGAAACAAGCTGATCAGCCACAACAAAAAGCTAACGCAGCAGTTCATTCCAGCCGGCTAAGTGCCTCCAGGACTCCACTATTCTTAAGCCAAACAGGAAGACAGCAGCTAATCAAACCTGCTAACAGAGCATTTCTCACTCGTGAGTGTCCTTTGCTGTTCCCCAAAAGCATGAATGTAAGCCACAGTCTGTTCTGTGGTAAGCAGCGTGATATTTAGTATATTTGCTTTAATTCAGCTGCCCCAACAACTTAGAAGCTACAAAGGAAATCAGCCAAGCCAGTTATCTAAGCCCACTGGGAAGGAGCCATATGTACTAAAACTCTTTGTATTTACCACTCTACATTTGGATGGACACACGGGGCAGCTCTTCTTTTTGAAGAAAGTGTAAGAGCAAAGCAAGCCTACAGCCATACTCTGACAAAATGCTTTCCCTGCTTCCCTGTCTGCAGCTGGATCATGCAGATATCCTTGTCCAAACTCCAACCAGCTCATCTAAATAAAGACAGAGAAGAAAGGAAAAAGGGAACAGCTTTGTGTGAGCAAGTGATTCCAAAATGCTCTACTCTTCTTGATTCCAGTGCCAAGAGGAAGTGTGCAAGGCTACTAGCATTGGGAAGATATCATCCTTAAAATAAAGGTGGCCAGAGTGTTTGTTTTAATTATTGCACCTGCAGCTGAGGCTATGGAGTCATTCTGGGCTGGGGCATTCCTGCTATTGGTTCCTTCCAGCCTTCTTAGCTTCTATGTGCTGCTTCCACAACCAGCAAAGGCAGGTTGAGAGAGGTATGGAGAGACTGTACTAATAGACATGACTTTCAGAGAGACAGGTACTTCTAAAGCGAGGCTTGAGCCTCTCAATGTTGGTATGTTTTTTGGTTAAAATGCTTTTTTGGGAACCTGCCCACAGCCAGAAGGCAGAGAAGAAGGTTGTTGCTTGTAGGTAGTTCGGTGAATGTCGGTTTAGCCACCGCTTTTTCCACCAGTTATTCAAACTGAGGCATTAAAAGAGATGCAACAGTTGGGGGAGAGGCAGGACACATTTTCTCACCTGCTGCATTTCCTAGCAAGCTTCAGAGCAGTTACAAATGGGGCCGATGGGAATTATACTGTGTTTGAGTCAGTTTTTCTTTGGTTGCCTCACTTTGATTTTAAAATCTCCAGGCAGGAGTAACAACGGTATCTACAGCATCTGAACAGGCAAGTGCATCAACACATGTAAGGAGTGATTGTGTGCATGTTATAAATGCATGTGTGTGTCTCTATGGCATCATTCCCCAAACCGATTTCCCAATGTTTCTCTTTTCACGCTTTTAAATGTAAATGTTGAAAGTTCAGAGAAGACTAATAAAATATGAATGATGAACATTCCTCACTCCCCAGTTTAAAGAATGGCCCAAGTCACGAGTAACATAAAACCACAGATTTTTCCCAGGAGTAATAGTAGAAACTTCATTACTTGAATCATTTGTAATCACACTAGACAAAGCAGAGAAGATTGTACTCCAGGGTACAATCCAGAATCACTTCCCTCCCACCTCGAGAACTTTTCCCCGGCTGCTGGCATGTGTCTTTACTTACAGATTACTTGCCAAGACAGGTCCTTTGCTTTCCTAAACATGCCATTACTAATGCACAGACTTCCAAGTCACTGAAAGCTTCCCAAGTGTTGCATCTACTTCTGTCTGAATACTCATTTATGTTCAGAACTACTGGACTAAATATTATTCACGTGCCTGTAATCTCTGAAATTTATTAGCACTGTGTGCCAGCCTGATTTTTTTTGCTAGCCAGCTCATAGAAGTCACTTCGCAACATAGGTACAAAATTAAGAAAGATGTGATCTTTAAAAGAAGTTATCACGCAGATTTAGTGCTCAGAACCTCAATTAATCACCAGGAAAAGCTATTGTCCCCAAGAAGCTCGTGCCTGAATGGCTTTGCAAGCATTTCTATCTCACATGCTTTACTGAACTCTTCCTCTTTGGAAGGCAACAGTGAATTTTAATCTGGCCTGTAGCGGTCCTGGCACCTTCAGTTTAGGAGACCCATAAACCGTGGCTAACGAAACTCGACTCTGCAGAGACAGAAACAAATATCAGCCAAGCCATAAACCGGTCTGGCTTTTCGATGACAGTTTTCCAAGCGTCGTAATCCCTTAATCCTGTAGCTGGAAGTTAACACACATTTCATCTCAAGTCATGTTAAGCATGGTCATACTTTTGCACATGCTAATATAATATTTAAAACAGAGCTTGTATCAGATATCCAGAGTAAGTCACTCAAGCTTCTCCTGGCTATCTGCATGTGCCTTAACCTTCCTCCAAAGCTGTTCCCTTTTGCTCCTTGTGGGTGCTGCTCTGCACACCCCAGCAGGTGTTCCCTGCAGCCTTGGGCTACTCCAGGCATGCAATTCAAACTGCTTTGAAATCAACAGTCTTTGTTCAGTTCATCGGAATGCTTTAATACAATAACGCCTCAACAATTAGGAATAGCATCGCGTCCCCATGAATCACTTTTCACACTGTTTTTGCATCCTCTACGTATGTTTGTCTTTCTTCCCAAGGCTATTCCCAAGCTATGGCTTTCCCCTGGAGCCCTATTAGAGTCTATTCTTTGTATTTACTAACAGGAAGCGTCACAGTTCTGTCCTCACTCACAGGCCTTCTTAATTATTAGTATCTTTATTTTTTTTTAAGCTTATTTGGCAAAATCTGTTTCTGTATTCTTCCTGGCTAGCAGGTTATTTCTTTCTTCCTCAAGGTGCAATCCGGTTTTCTTTTGTTGTTAAATTGCCTAATACTGACATTTTCCTGGATATTGTGGGAAAGAGTCCTGGTTGACAACCAACTTCTTTTCATTTCCACTCTGATTAGCAAGCAAATAATAAGTGGAAGCATAATTTATGGTTTGATTTAAGCCACCTCATTCACATTTGGAAGGAAATCTAGGATGACTAAATCTTGAAAGGGAAGGCAGGATAAGCAGTATTAAGAAACTGTCAGGGATCGGAATTGCATTAAATGTTCCTGGTTTATTGTCATAGACTTTTGGTCTCTTGTATTAATATGATGCTAGAGAACTCTTTAATCTAAATATATGAAATGCAGAAAATAAGATAGAAAATTTTGACCGTGAAGAGAAAATGAGGCAACTGGCATCCTGCATCTCACTGTCTTGAGCTGACCAAAGTATTTGCTCATTAATTTCTTGGCACTCTTCCGCTGTTGACATCTATTCTTTTTCTGAGACATTGCTTTACATTTGTGTCCTAAACTCTTTCGGCCAATTAAGAAAAAACCCAAACAAAATAGAACAAATAACCCACAACAACTATAAATTTATAAGTATATAGCCTTATTGAAATTCTTAGGAAACTTTTTCCACCTGCTGGATGCTCAAATCCTGCACTCTCCCTTTCAAGAGCAGCTTTAGGCGTTTGGCAGGTTCAGCAGTGAATCCCTGTCACCCCTTCAAACTTCAAAGCCTTCATTGACCATGTTCCAGCACAAGTATCAATATCCAGCCTTGGGGATGTTCTATCATCTCATCTCTTCCTCCCCAAGATGGGCTTTTTCATTCTTTTCCCCTTTAGGCTTCAAAGTCATTCAGTTAAAGGCGCATCAATCTTTAGACCTTCTTCAGGGAAGCTGATAAATTGGAACATCATTGACATTATTCAGCACTGCTTTTAAAGATGGGGGGCTCCCACCACCACCATGAAACACTAAAGCAGAAAATCTCTCCTTCCTGATCCGCCCAGATCAAAACAGATCGACATTAACTTGGCAGTCTGTGTTTGCCCCTCAGTTGCATAACTTGTGGAGAGGTCAGCACTGGATTCAATCACTGGTATAGCTGCCAGCTGGGGCACAGAATCTCTTTCAAACTTATTTCTGAAGCTGAGATATAAATCACTATTAACGTGTCATCCTGTACTTTTCCTAGCTGTGGCTAAGCTATCCCTCCATCTCTGAAAAAATCAAGCAGTTCCACTAATGGCATTTATCTAATTTAGTCTGAAATGTATGTAGTGTTGAACTTATTTTGTCTGCAGGTGAATATTGCATTAGATAAAACACCACATTACACTATCGTATACCCTGTGTGCAGGCTAAATGATGTCTCTCATCAACCTACTTGTCACCCCAGTCTGCACGCTGAGGTTAACTTCTCTTTGAGCACCAGGAACCAGCCAGCCATAACTTCTCCACAGTAAATGATCTCAGGAAAGTCTCTGGCCTCCACCTGAGTTCCCTTGCCTGCTCCCTGATCACCCTCTCTGATCCTGAAAGCTTTTGTGACTTCTCTCCTGAGTTTCAGGCATATGGAATCTTATCTTTGCAAAATCAAACTTTCCGGATACCTCAATAAAACAATTAATGCATGAAAATGTCAGCAGAGCATCATGGGGGAAACCCCACCACCTCTCTGACAACTAGCCTTTATTGATTAGAGCCATAAGCTAAGCCAAAGGACAGAATGTGTCAGAGGACAGATCACAAGGGAGGAATGTTCAAAAGAAAGCCTGGAGAAGGGAAAAATGCAAACCCCGCACAAATCGCGTGCATGCCTTAGCAAGCAGAGCTGCACAAAGGTCTGCAGTGTGAATTGGGAACTCATCACGGGCAGATTCAAAGCTCCCCGAAGTCTCTTAAATTAATCATGGCCTCAGATAAGCCTGATTCAAGAAACTCATAAATTGAGTGCAACAAGATATCTTAATTGCTCTTATAATTATAATTGCTGGAGGTGTTCAGTCACAAGCACCAGATGAGCACTGTGGTAGCAGGACAGCAGAGGCATGCCCTAAAAAGAGAATACATATTCCAGTCCTCTAAGGAATACACCCGGGAGTGCTGAGAAGCTCCTGCACTTTCCAAAGTCCATTTTAGAACCTTTTGTATCTGTAAGATTTAGGAGCAAATTCCAGAGTGCACTTCCCAGACCTCGTCATGAGCAAATTGCAATGTGCTGCACATTCCCTTCCTGCCTAAGGAACTCATCAAAGGGAAGCTCACATCTAAAACACAGGGACACTCTAAAGCACTTATTCATCTGCCTTAAATACAGTCAAAGTACCTTCAAGAGGTGGCAGATTAGTGATGGCTGGAGGACTCTGGTTGCCTGGGTAGATTTATGAACAGGTGAGCATTATTTATCCAAGTGGGTATAGACCGATTCTCCAGAATGGGATAATAAAATAGCTGATTTGCTGTGCCTCAGCAACTAGAAACGAGCTCTCACTCCCCTCCACCTGTTTGTGGCTTGCATAGGTGTTTGTTAAACATACATCTATTTAAATTAATATCTCTTTATTACTCAGATAATAAAGTTATCACCAAACACTAGGCAAATACAAGCAATATATTTCCTCGATACATTGCAAGAATCTTTTGTTCTAGTCCTGGGCTTTTCTCATCATTTTAGACCAGGGAAATTCATCACAACAGAACCTGAGGCTGCATGCAATGTCTTTAGGAAAATGCATCCCTTTCTGCAAGTCATCTCCAATGAAACTGGCTGGAGAGCAACCTGTCATCATTTCTCAAGGGCAACAAAAAAAGGAAAACTGAAAACCTTTTCATTAAGCGAGTGTTGAATAAATCAACTTAGAAGAGATATTAGATTCTTTGGCAGACAAGGCAATGGAGTTCTTAACTGAGCTTGTGGTGCCTTTCTGCTTTGCAGACAGGATATTAGCAAAGATCATGCCTTGGCTATAGACAGAAACATGAAACTGGACTAGTTTTACCATTAAGTTTTTTGCACCACTTTTGATGTTAAACTCCACTTGGAATCCTTGCCAGTCCTCCACACCCCCTCATTTCACAGCTTTAACTTCATTCTAGAATTAGTTTCATTCAGGCAACTCCAAATTTAAACCTGAATGCAAATAAAGAGAAAAACATGAGAGAAGTTTTAAAATTTTAATTATCTATTAAATACCTCATGAACTTCTCTGGGTAGCTGCACTCTGCTTCTAAATGCCAATTCCAGAGTTAAAAGTAAACTGAGGGACCACTTGTCCCACTCACCGTGTTTTACCTCAAGTACATGATTACCCCTTTAGCTGGGTGTCTACTTGGAAGAGCTGTTTATTATATACTTCAGGCCAGTCTATGGTTACTATAAATCTTTTAAGCTTTATCAGTAGCCAGCTGCAAGCAGACAATAGAGAGCTGACACACCACTCTGGCCTTTAAGAGGCTGCTACTCAAGTCCTGAAAATTACATTTCTAGACTTCAGTTCTCCTCCTAGAAAGAAGAATTCTGGGGAAAAAAATCTCTCCCTTTATTCACTGGCAGAAGAGATAACTGTGCTCTTAACTTCTGGACCTCCAATAGCAGCCTAAATGAGGGTGGGATGAATCCAAGCCTCCCTGCTAAGGGAGCTCATGGGACCTTGCTTTTGTGAATCCCAGCCTTAAAAAGGACCTAAAATATTTATGTTCCCCAAACTATCTCACCCCTAGGGGCTCTTCTGAAAATCCTAAGCTAATTACAGCTCCAATAAGTGCCCAAATGTTTGGATCCCTATGGAAACTTTCCTCTGGAGTATCTGAAGTGTAAGGTAGCGGTATTTGTATTCCTGCTCCCCATACATTTCCATTGGTATAATTAATATATGGCAAGAATGTAAGTACTAGGAAAATATGCTCACAGTCCCTGTCTGATTCTTCCAAGATGCTGCTGTTGTAGGAAAAAGGATTACATGAGTTAAAAGTGCACAGGGCTCAGCAGTCATTAAGAGCTACAACTGCTCCTAGCAAAAATACTTTTTGCAGCTGCACATTGGAGAAACATTTCATGTGTTTTCAGTTGGTTACTTGTACAGACGTCAATATCCCTCGGCAGGCATCTCTCTCCACCTGCCATTTGGCATGCATGACCCAAGGTGGATGGTTTTTGTTTAAATGATGAGATCTATCAGCCTTTGGGGGAAATGTAAAAGAGAGACACTGAGCTCAGTGTAAGCGTAGAGCAATTCAAAGGGGATAGACTCATTACTTACTCTGCTTTAAACGGCATTTCCAGTAGCTGTGCTGCCAATGTTTAGATACATGTGATGTTCTTGGGACTTCCCAGGACTTAATAAATGGTACTTTGCATTTTCCTACTGAATTTTCTCCTAGCTCTGCAGAAGTCCTTGGCTTTTTAAACTCAGACATCACTAAAACTCAAAGGGCAGCCTGCACACAGCAGTATTCAAGAGAGCAGCACTGTTAAAGCTACAGTCCTCACTGCAATCTCAGTCAGGTACAGCCCAGAGCCTCACTTAAAAAATATAATGAAGCTGCTTCACCATAGCAACTGAATGTGCAGCTGTAGGATCTGATGTGGGATGAGCTTGCTCTGCCTAAATTATTCTGTTCTTCCCTCCCATGAGGACAGGGGAAATGCATCCTCCTAAAACTGAGTCTTTACCATCATTTGGAAATGCATCTGGTTTAATATTCACTTTTCATTAATTTGCCTGAAACAACATTTTTAAGCTTCATCACCTTTCAGTGGCCTTTACAAACCCAAACATTAGAAGAAAATATTAAAATGTCATTTAAATCTATTTTAAAGAGAGTCTTAGCTTTTAAATCAAAGCCAAGCTTTTCATCGTGACCTTGTTATCGTATTTGATCTTGACCCCATGGATAGTATCCTGTCTCATTTTGAAGAACTGAAAGTAAGCAGAATGAATCCTTCTTCCAAGTAATTTGTTTTGAAAATGAAATGCCAGTTCTGGTTTGCCTGGCCATATTCTTTGTGTGTTGTGGGGTACAGTGCAGAGAGCCTGAAAACTCACAATCTGAACCAGTTACACTAAAAAGTGACCTGGAGCAGGGCAGAACAAGGCCCAGTTCAGTATCAAAGGCCTGAAGAATGCTCAAAAGTCAATCTAATTTTGCAGCTTTCCACTTTGCCTGTCTTTTATAAGACTCGTTATTTGTTCATTTGAGCAAGAAAGTGCTCCACAAAACCCATTTCTATCTCACTCCAAGACAACAGCTGCTTTTTAACTGGTTGTTGAGGTTATGGTGCCTCCAAACTTCCCGCTAATCATTCTGGCTGTGAGTCAGGTCAGTGTTGCTAGGCTTTGCACTAGGCTCAGCCTATTGCTTTCACCACCCACTTGTCCAATATTTTCTCAGCAGTATCCTTTTCTAAGCAAATGCCAATCTGTAACACCTTTGCATGCAATAGAGATTAAAAAAAAGTCAATAGCTCCAAGCCTCTGTACAGAGCTTCTAATTTATCTAACAAATGTTCAGCAAACAATAGTCTATTAGCTTTTTTTTTTTTTTTTGGCTGACCGACTTCCCCTGAACTTAAAAAAAATGGTGTAAATGAAGCAACAACACTAAGATAAAATGTTGAATAAACTCTGTAGAGATACAGTCAAAAAACACATCTATGCTCACTGGAGTGACAAAAGACATAGAGACCAATGACATTTGTAGGACAGCAGATAAAGCTAATTCAGAGAGCATCTCTTCTATATTCAAAGTAAAATAGCAATTTATGTTCATATTCAGTGCAAGAATATTTTAAACTTTACCATCACGATTGAAGTTCAGAGTCTTTCCTGACATGCAGGAGAATACAGGCTGGTTACTACAAATGACTGTTGCTGAAGCATTGAAGATACAGAGTCAGAAATGGTAGAAGGCATTTCAAAGACAATAAAAAAGCAGCTGCTGCCCTGCGCCATTTCTGTGTAAGAGAAAAGACAGCAGTTATTTGGAAAGAGAAAATGACTGGGAGCACAGGCAAGGACTGCATCAATTCGTCAGCCTAAGGCAGAAACAGAGATCTGGTCCTGCAGGCCAAGATGAGCCTCAAAGACAAAACCAAAGAGCTCATGTTTGCAGTGTGAAGTCACGGAAAGGGGTGCAAAAGGAGAAGTGGCACCAGGAACCTTGCAGTTCTGGAAAAAGTAGTGTTTGCTGCAGCACTCCCGGTACATCTGGTTAATCCAGATATTTCCTGCTAAGCCACAAACGTCACCATCCCTTCTCCTGCTACAACTGCTCAGGATGAGAAAATACAAGACCTACTGCATTTGTGACTGCCAACATCCATGCTCTTGAACTGGGTATGACCTTTCTGCAGAAGTGGTTGCCAAGTGACAATCTTACATACTAAGATTTGTTTTAGCAATATTATAATAAAGGCTTTGCTCAACTGTTTTGAAACCTAAATTTAAAACAAAAGCTAAATATGAGCTCATTATACAAGGAGATAACAACACCAAGGGAAAAAGCAAAAAACATCGTGTATGGAAAAAAAATACAAAAGTGACAATTTATGAGGTAATATTTCATATCTCCTTTCATTTGAAATAATTCATGGGGATTTTTCTTCAACTTTACGTGCCACATATAAAGAGCAAAAAACAACAAATAGAAAACTTTGTTAAAAGATGTCCACTTCCAAATGCAAAAACTGGAAGTTACAATTGGAGAATGACAAAGCTTGTGCTTGAGCAGGTTGAGCTGTCCCCTTTGCTCACTGCAAATCACTGAAAACTTCAAGGGAAAACAAATAAGAACAGTTCAAAGCACTGTTGGTAGGGCTAAAAAATCACTTTAAAAATCCTGCTCCAAACAATAAGGATAGAGGTCTAACTAAAGGAATATCAAAGTGGGACCGTCTAATACGTTTCCAGTCACACTGACAACAGTAACAGTGAGGACGTGTGCAAGAAACTTGTTCCTATCCTGCTTTTCCTGATTATTCAAACCTCTGCCTGTCTGGAGCAAGCTGCTCAATAGTCCAAACCTTTTCTGCAACAACGTTTGTACCCATGCCACAGTGAAGAGACGCTATTGTGAAAATTGTGGATGCGATCATCTCCCTTTGTTCCAAGACTAGAGTACTGAGGGGTCCAGAAAACACATCAGGTCATCAGATCATCACAGTAAATCTTCCCTCTTACTTAGAAAGACAAAAATAATCTCGAGTTTTTAATGAGCTCACACAACACCAAAAGATGGTTCAGACTCAGGAAAGTATCTCATTTCTGCTGGCAAGATGCAACACAGCAGAAATTGGACGGGGCTGTGCTTGGATGGGCTCTAATACTACATACTGAATCCAACCCCGTCACAAATAGGGAGCATCTCAAGTCACAGATACTTGGTAGCAACACCCTCTATCCAGCTCTCTCTGAATTAAGCTGATGCAGAGGCACTAGCGTATTTGATGCCAGCCTTAATATTAAATACAGAAGGAAAATTACTGCTGTAGAAACAGAGGATGGACCTCCTGTGGAAGAGATCCCAGCTGCCATAGAAAGCATGTAATCTCTTTTCATGATCTTAATTTTGAAAATTGGCCCGATTTTTTTTCATGTGTCCTCACTATTCCTACTGGAAGGGACTTGCAGCGACTAGTCTATTTATACCCATTTCTTCTTGTGCCAACATTGTCTCTTTGCTTCAATAACTTTCCTCTGCCTGCTGCTTGCCTCCTTGATGCACTCAGAGGCAGCTGTCAGATCTCCTCTCAGCCTTCTCTCCTTAGGCAAAACAAGTTGATTCCATTTAACAACCCCTGAAAAAGACTCCCCATTCTCCAGATTCTTCATACCCTCTCCCTATAAGTTGTCCCCCTTTTTGGATGTGGTGATTAGGGTCCTCTGCCATCCTTCCTCTGTGCAAGTTTCCCATCCAACACATTTTAGGATCCTATCATAATCTGAGGAGTGAGAGGAAAGGTCAGGGGTCCTTTCTTGGCTTTCACCCCTACCAGTAACAAAACATCACTACATAATAAGGCAACAATAAATCACACCCATTTTGTCACGCACCGACTTATGAGAAAACATTGTGTTTCTTATTGCAGTATATTACTCTACATGAAGCTTTACAGCTCTTCCATTTCCTCATTAACAGCAGCAAATGAAAACATGATATTTTCTTCTACAATTTTAAGTCCGCTTAGAGGTTCAATAATGAGCAAATATATATACATTTAGCAGATAAAGAACACAACAAATAAGAAAAGAGAATAGCTCCCCCTTCACAGCTTGGTAAAAGCAATTAATTCCTTTTACTATCCATCATTACTGCTTCTCTTTCATCAACAATATGTCTATTCAAAACAACACATACAGCACAGACAGATGAAAGGTCTGTTTCTCCTTAAAGTCAAGTCAGTGGTAAAATTCCCGTTCACTTCATGTTGTCGCAAGGAACAGTTTTGGGTTCTGGTTTGTGTGTTGCAGACAAAAGTCTGCTGGAATAAAATGAAGTTCAGAGATAACCTAGTTTAATGGAACATCCTTATCCAGGACAGAAAAAATCAGAAAGGTTTTCAAATGATACAGACAGAAATCAGCTGCAAAAAGAAGTACGGGACTGATTAGTCTGCAAAATGCAGCTGAAAATTCATGCTGAAGAGCAATGGTTCACCCTCTGCTCAGATTGTCCTAGGTCCTAATAAAAAAGCACTGTGCAGACCTCTATGTGCACACTCATTATTCACACATCTATAGTTGTTTTTCGCTGCTAATGTGCATATGTGCTATTTTCCTAAAAAAGGATGATTTATATATTGCTTTGGAATATACTTTCCTACAAAATCCTGATAAATATATAATTAAAGACTGCATTTACAAACATAAGGTGCAGGAATGACGAGATCTAACAGGAAAAGTCTGACCAGTGAAAAGAGAAAGTAAATTAGGATCAAAAAATACCTGGCTTATGTCAGAACCTGCTCAAGATAAGAAGTAGTATTTTTTAATGAAATCTAAGTATGGCCCTTTCCAGATGTGGAAAGAACGTAACAGGAAGATATTTTCAACTCCCACTTTGCTACAAGAAACAAGTTTTGCAGCCAGGTTGTTTCTCTTGTCTATTTTTTTTTTTTTTTTTTTTTTTTGCCCCAAGTTGGCCCTTGTCCTCTCTGCTGTTTCCTTGGGGAGAAAGGAGCACAAATGCCCTCAGCTTTGGCCACTGCAGACTCGGCAGCAAACCCAGCTTAAGTAAAGGCAAAAGGAAGTCCGTAAATCGGTGACTAATTCTACTGATTTAGAATATCTGATACTACACAAGTGGCAATGACAATAGAATTCCCTACGTGTGAGATTGGTTTTTCCTGAAACCAACCTCGCTTATCCTCCTCATTTGAACACATACTAAAATCAGGGAAATAGGAGATTTCTTATTATTTTGTTTGTGTTCTGTTTCTTCCATGCCTCATTGTGGGTGGCATTTCCCTCCCCCCCATTCCTTTTTCTTCTCCCCTACAGAAAAGTTATTTACGAGGGAGATATAGGATATGATCCCCTTTGAGAGAGCTTGTTTAGCCTGAATGCTGTGTTTTGATAAGTGTCCTATGTGAGAGAGAAACGAGGTTAAGTCTTGAAATGGAGTAAAAATGGTTTTGTACAGATGAATTAGGTAGTAAACCACTTGTGCTTGGTGGAGATGAGGTTAAGGTTCTCAGGCAGCTTTAACTTTGAAAAATTATTTACTTGTTTTTTTTCCAAACAAAAGTCAGTGTTTCATACTAGGTAAAGGACACCTTCAGCTCTTGATGATTAGAAACCTAACATGAATTATCAGCTTGTACTTCAAATCCCTGCAAATGGTCTGGGTGGGAAAAGTCTGGAAATTTGGGTTGAGTTGGGTTACATTTTTTCCTTAAAATGACTTTAGTACTATCCAAATTTCCAGACCCAACAGCATCTCCCCTACCCCCCCAAAGATTTTTCATCATACGGTGACAATTTGCAACGTGTTACTTCAATTAATTGTCAACTATTTCCAGATCTCTGACCAGATTACTGTATATAAAACTGTCACTGCTAGTCAATTTGCTTTTATTTCCTCTCATTTGTTTTCCAAGACAAGAACTTCTGAGTGACCATCTGCTTCTTATTTCAAACCTGTCTATTTTTGTTAATACCTGATGTCTTATGTCTCATGCAAAAGCTCAATTAAAGATTGATGCACGGTTTTTCTGTTTTGATATAGATCCCTTATTCTAGGCAGCAATGCTTTACAATTCCAAGTTACTTTTCTGTTGCAGATTTTTAAATTTCTCTTTTAATCCTACATTTGGCAATCATTTTAAAATATGCTTGGCTTTATACGTTTGAGTTATCTTACGAAATGAAATAGACACATTTGTGTGCTAAAATGTAATACAAGCATTTGTGGAACTAAATGCTTAAGATGTGTAAAGCTGGAGCTCCATATATCCTTCCCTACTGATTTCCACACTAAACCTACTCACTTTTCAGACCAGAATAGTTTTTTTCTAATGACCAACGCTACTATATCATTGTTAGGATGAAGCTGGGTTCATCCTTCCCCCTCTTTTACCTCTGATGCAGCTGCTGTCAGGTAAAAAGCTTCAGGCAGCGTGCTAAATACCAGCCTCACCAGACATAAAGCGATGGTTATTCTATTAACTGTATTGACTTCTTGTCCCCACAGTAGGATAGAGCAGCTTTAAACCCTTCCCAGCAGTCATCTCTGTAGTGGCAATGACTTAGAGAAGGCTTGAAAGTAGAATAGAAAGAAATAATCAATATACAAGAAACACTATCTACACTACCATGGTAATCTGCTTTCCCAGCCCTATTCAGAGCTATGCAGGGAGCAGTGCATGTGCAAGTACAAGGCTGTGGCAGCAGGATAAAAGAGACTCAGGTGCTGCTTAAAACCAGCTTTGCCTCCAGATCCTTTCTCCTGTCTGTAAAAGATTTAATCTTCTTTTGTCCCACCTAATTTGTGATGGTGTGGTACCTGCGTTAAGAATATAGTAATCTTAGAGTTGTAGGTAGATGGAGTGACATGAGTTTCCTTGGAGGGCAATTCGGTTTGCCTAAAACATGAATTGCTCACTTTATCCTTTTCCTATCTTAACAGGCACACAAGTATCTAATATCAGGGAGAAAAGACCTTCAGCCAAGAACTTCCCGCTCTTCATGTGCTTACACCTCCTCTGTAATTGTTGGCAAAGCAGTTGATTATCCTTTGTTTCCCATCTGCACCAGAGAGAAATCTCTAGCTTTTTTTTTTGTTTTTTTCCTCTCTGTTTTCCTTATTCTGTTCATATTTTTCTCTTAAAGCCTGTCACCAATGGCTAGCTCCTTTCTCTCTGCAATGGAAAATTTGGGAATGATTGCCTAAGAAAAACCCAAATCTTAAATCATTAAGCAACAATTCTGAGAGATTATCTTACTGAGTAATAAGCAATTTTATAGCAGATTTTTCAACAAGACATAATTCACTTACAAAACCATCATTTTTTCTCCCTTAGGTTATTAAGGTGCTTAAATCATTTTTTTGAAGGGAGGAGGAAACAGCTGTGGCTAAAGCACGCTTTTTCTGTCATTTTTTTCTTTATTTTCTCTTTTTGTGCATGTAGCACTTGGTGAAAACATTAACAGCAGTGCCAATGTTAGAAGTTAAAGAATGTAAACTTGGACAATTTTGGTCAAAGTCCGAGAGCAGGAGTCATTTTTTCCCCTATGTTCTCTGTGCTGGAGGTGACAGTTGATCTTACAAAGTCAGCGTGAAGAGACAGATACAGGGATGTTCTAACCACTGCCATGCTACCCATCCTGTCAGCCAGAATTTTCATTCAGCCTTTGAGCTAAGCTATGGATAACTTCCTCAGCTGCTTTCATTTGTTCAAAAGAGCTACCTGGATCAAACTGTTAGTCTACCACAAAGAAGGACAAGGATTAATCTGATGCTGCAGCTGGTTTTAATTCCAATGTTCAGTTTATGCAGATTGCTCTAAGCTGAGACTATTGAAATGAAAAGTTTAGAGGAATACGAGCAAAATAGGCTGACGAACTGCATTTGAGATTCACCCCAAGTCTTTTCTACTTATTTAAATGAGTTTTCCCAAAGTTATCCTGTCTAATTTATAACTTGCCCTACCCATCACTTTCCATACTCATCCTCTTTTGCACTCAGTAACAAACCTCAGCTCCATTTTCAGCAGTCAACATTTTAGATCAGATCCAGAGTCCATTGCCTGTGAAAATACCCGATTCCATGTTCCTCAGAAGAAGCCTCAGGATGCCTGAGAATAAAAGGGCCTGGAAAACCAGCCTGGAGATATACCACCCAGATCATCATTAGTTATACCTATATACTTGTTAAAATCTATCAGGTAGTAAGGCAAACTAATAATATTCAGGAAATTTCTTGCTATCCTGAGTCCAATAGACATAGCAGAATAGGAGAGTAAAATATAAACATGGAAAGAGAGTTTTCTATCAGGGAAAAACATAGGTGAAAATTTCTAGAGGGTTTGGTTTGATTTAATTTTTCCCTTGATTCCTTCTATCTGTTTTCAGGAGTAAAACTGATGAATTTGGACAGGAAGAGAAGTACTACTTTCTTCTGCTGGGCCGAGAGGGTTATGGACTATAAAGCAGCTAGATGAAATACCATAGTAAAAAACAATCATTATCTGAATGAAGAAAAAGGAGCATGTAATTCCACAGTTATTGTTCACTTTTTTGCCAGGTAGAGCCAGTTTGGCACCTATCCCAAAAAAGCTAGCACATATTTTAATTGTGATTTTAATTTTCTCCTTCCTTTAAAAAACTGCCTCTGTAAAGTCAGCCAGAATTTAAACAAATACGTCTATAGCATGATAATACTACCATTAAAAAATAATTAGGAACATGGCCTGAAATAACTATCTAAGGACGCTTGAAAACGTAAATCAGCCAAAGTATTTGAATAACAGCAAAGTGATGATAGAGACAATGTGAGGTGGTCTTGCTTGAGAAGCAAAAGTTTTGTTTTGATAGAAAGAGCATCAAACAGAGCAGAGAAAGGTCTGTGTGCTCCACTGTGTTCAGTCCAATCCATCTCCAAGAAAATTGTCAGAAAGGGTAAATGGGCAACATAATTCTTCTCATTAGTTACGTTGTTTTGCAGGAGCAGAGCAGCTTTTAACTGACAAAGACAGATCTGACCTCTGAAATCCAGACCTTGTCTATTTTCTTTTCTTTTTTTGCATGAAAACCACTGATTTTCTATTAAACCTTTTTTCTTTGGCTTTAAAGCTATGTGAATGCTATAATTTCAGAGACTTATACCTCATATAGGTCCCTACAGACCTTTTAATTGATGGAGGTAAATATTGCCCCATGTTCCTTTTTTATCATTTGCTGTCAAACATGCCAAAGAGCTTGAATTAACTGTGCATTACAAAGGGAGTTTTTCAGTGGGTCTGGACTTAGTTCTCACTTTCCATCTTTATTGAACCATTTAGTTCTTTTCCACGTATATTTCCCAGACCCACAGGAACTTTGTGTGTGCTGGTGTGACTCTCATTAGGTTCTCTAAATGAGCACAGAGAAGACTGTACAGATCTTCCTCCATGCTGAGTCACAACCTGTTCCTCATTCTCTCAGCAGGAGCTGTGTCTAAGGCAGGACGTACCTGCACAAAAAACATAGGACTCGGGGAACACGAATGAGTCACCTTTTAAAATTTTTTTATACCCTGCATTAACAGAGGTTAATAATAGCATTTCAAAAATCTATTACAAATACTGATTCATTTCGTGATACAATTTCTTTACCTTGTGGCTAAGCTCCAGTAGTTACTACAATAATTGGATGAGGAGGTTGAAAAACAAATAAACCTGTTATTGTCCACTTTCTGCCTGTGAAATCTTACTTGTTATGCACATTCACCAAGATCAAATAAAGCTCTGAAACTTCTTTTGTGGAAAATAGCACATTGGTAGCATTATTGACTTTGGCTCAGAAGGCTAGATCTTCATTGGGAACAGGGAAAGCTGCTGCTTTTTCTATCATCAGAAAGGTGGGGAAGTCAGGAGAGATAAGACAAAAGCCTATTTGGCAATGCATGGCGTTACTGCAGATCAATATTTTTCAGACAAAATATTTTTCTTCGTTGAAAAATGGTCTGCTTTTGCAAATACAGCTTAGTACATGAAAAGAGACTTCTGGAACTTAGTTTTGCATGTTAGCTTTTAATGAACTTAAAAGGGTTGTTTTTAAAAAGAAAATCATCTTTTTGAATGCATCCCTTCTTGCAAATTTGAATAGTTCATAATCAAACAAATATACGTATTTTATTTTCAACTCCCCAAACACAAATACTTTAAAAACATTGAGGATTTTTTCCCTCTGTGATGAGGACTATCTTGTTCGTGCACTTTCTGAATGCATTGAAGTGTGCTGTGAGATAAAAGCCAGGAAAATAAGCATAGAAAACTATGAAATGAGGAGGGTGACAGTAGCCAGAAACAGCTGCAGAGGAGGGTCCTGCTAATGAAGAAATGTGTGTATTTGCATCTAATAGGATGAGGATTCTTGATCTAGAATTTGTCATCCTTAAATCCAGGTTTAGGGTTTGCAGTGTTGTTAAAAACCTGAAAACGTGTCTTTGAATGGAAAGGTTTAGTCAGCTTCAGAAATAGTTTTCATTTATAATGCATGGAAAATCTCTAGTATTACCAAGTTTGTCACCAAACCAGTGCTAAAGTCTTTGAATGGAAAAAGTTTTGCAGTCGCCTCTGTGAAATGTCATGTAATTCAGAAGAAAAAGAAAAACTAGAGTGCTTTATTTCTGGTTTTGGGGGGTTTTGCCTTTTTTTTTTTTTCTTACATGGTCTGGTAGCTAGACTTTGCATCCTGTGATCAGGAGTCTTGACATCACTGACTTGTTTTCAGGAAAATCCTTCAGATACCAGGAAAGCATTGTTGATAGAGAAAGAGCTTTGTAACGATACCCCAAGTGACCCTGGAGTCAAGTTCCCTAGCTTTGGAGATTACTGTTTCCTGTACGTAAAATCAGTAATTAGAAGTACTAATTACCGTGGTTCCTCCTCTTAACATATCTGAATGAACACGGTAAGTACGTTTAATACAAATCCGATTAAAAGATTTTTTTTCCTCTTTATCTCAAAAAATATGCCTTGCAGCCCATTGTTTTGTTAGTTAACAGTTCTATGCAGTTACTTCGGGTCCAAAAGGCAAATGTAAAACAGATCATTTCCATTTAACCAATTTCTGGAAAAAAAATTCTTACTGCCTACGTAACAGGCTTCAATATTAATACATTATAGAGACAGCCAGAACAAAAGAAGGCAAAGCAAGGATCCCACAAAAATATAACTAATGCAGAGACAGAGTAAATACCGATGTCAAAGGAAATTCATTAGTTAATCTTATCTATAGAGCATATCTAAATGTGTCAGGTGATAAAAAGCCAGACCAGCTCAAACCAGCTCTCTTGAAGATGCCTGCCTATTTCAGCCATGGAAAGAATGAAAGCACACATACTGTATTACATATCACTCAGTCCTCCCTCAGAGCGTGTTAAGCAGCAGAAGCGACAGTTAAGAGATGACAAAGTCTTACCTAGTACGTGGCTGACGAAACAATAAAACATACTATAGATCTTGCACCTTTTATTCTATAATATTTTCAGCTAGGTGAAAAGCATCTCACATCAGGGCTCCTTAGACTTAGGAACGCGATGAAATTCCTTGATATTAAATATATGTGCTATGGCCTCACTGCTGCTTTCATTGCAAGCTACCAGTGAAGCACATTTTTATCTCCTAGGCTAGGATGAAAGAGCTATACCTGCTATTAGGATGCAGCCCTAGGTGTGAATGCTTTCAAGATCCCTGTCCTCTCTTGGCATGCACGACACCTGGGGACCATCTGCAGAGAGCAGCTAAAGTCATGGCTTTGGTGTGAAGTACAAGCTCATGGGCTTGAGAGGCTGAAAGTGAGAGTTGGAAGTGCTCAGAATCTTAGGGGTGTCTGGGAGTTACATAAAATACTAGGAGAATTACACCCTCCCTTATGACTTTCTCCTTAATCAAAAACATCAATCTTTCAGGACTGGCTTCAAGAATGAACTAAAAATCAATGCTTTTCTATTTAATTTTCAAAGTCCTCCAAATTTTTCCTTCTGGTAACCATCTTTTGTAACCATCTCTCTACAATGCATTAAGCCTGGCAATTTCTTGGAAATATCATTTCTCACTGTTGGGTACCTACAGCGCCCTTAAAAAAAACCACCCTTACACACTCCCAAGTTCATAGACAGAACAGCTGTGCATCTTTATTACACATATGCTGCATTCTGGTTTTCCTTGTTAGCCAGCAGACAGGAAAGTTTTATTTTTAGGCAGATGTGAAAGCCCTAATTTGTTGCAGAGGGGAACAGAGAGCCTAATAATAGCATACAATACAGTCAATGCCAAATTAATTAATGGAGACCAAAACAGGTTACAGTTTGTGAGCCAAAGCTACTATTTTCCACTTTCCCAGCCTTTCCTCTCTGAAACAGCATATTAGAGTTGGAAGGACACCACTCCACAACAGCTATTTGTTACTGCAGGTCTTTTGCTATGCATTTGAGTTACCACGCATCAAGGTTTGTCTTGACCTTATAATACTCTGTCAGCCACAAATTATTTCTTCCACAATGGATCAGCATCATTTAAGTCCCTTGTTGATGAACACATGCTGGCTTGCTCACAGATTAGCCAGCACATTGGGAAAAGGCACAAAGGAGGAAACTTCAGAGCTTCAGAGAAGGTTTCAAGGCACAGCAAAGCTTCTCCTGTGACCAGGTGCACCCACCTTGTTGGTTACAACATCCACCAGCCAGAGGCAGATGACCCAAAGAGAGGCTGAGAATAGTGCGCTGCCTCCCTCTCTGTTCTCGGGTGACCACACGTGTTTGCTGTCAGCTCTTTCCAACTAGGAGCAGGAGCCTATTTTAAGCACTCCCCTTTCCTCACACATATACTGTTGCCATAGCTGCAAAACTAATGCACATGGAAAGAGAGGTTCTTACTCTATTGACTCAGCAGAGAGGCATGTTACTGATTCTCTTCGTTTCTTAACTCATGTAAAGTGAAAGATAGTGGGACAGATCCTTCCCCAGCTGGTGCTAAAATGGCATGACTGTACTGGTTTAGTGAACCCTTATTAATCTGCAGCAGCTGACAAGACTAGCCCTTTGTTTTTTATTGCTGTGCCTTCCAGAATTGTTTATGGTATATTGTAATTAATTCAGCATCTCATCGCATACCTCCCCCCCTTGAAGGATATAGCCTGGCAGAGTCGGATAAAATTATATTTGCTCTCCTGATGCCCAGTTTTCTTTTATCTAAGGATCCAGGGAGTAAATGCACGTCAGTTACATGGTATATCCCAGCTTTTAACTTGCATCAGATCTCCAGAGTCAGAGAAAGCATTTCAGGGAATGCCTAAGGTAAGCTTCAGATGCGCTGGCAGGGAGCACTCATTCCAACCTGGCAATAGCATATATGCTAACAGTGGCTTGCACTGATTTTGATCACATTTGAAAACTTCTAGCCAACTTCCATCCAAGTATAATTGAAAATATTTTGAAATTGTCTTTTGCCCGGATACTTTAAGAAGAAACCTTCAATACACTTGAAATAAGCCTACCGCAGGTTTGGCTAGCATTTTAAAAAGATACTTGATTTAGACATTTAAATTTTCCTGCCCAGTCCTAATCTTAAACAGAAAAGAAAACCAAAGCAGCACAATTTTAATAAAACGCAGTTGAGTCTTCAGTTGAGATGAACTTGCATAACTCCTTTGCATTCCAAGTTTACTGAAGCTTCAGAGTAAGGAAGACACAACTGGGTCTAATCCTATATGCAGGCAATTGCTCAGCATGTATAAGCAGTAAGAGCTTTTATTCTGCAAGCTGTCCAGTTCCTTGACAGAAGGTAGTTCCCTCCTTGTGGAAGGGGCTCGTGTTTGGGTACCAAATCCTAAATAAAAGGACAGAAACACACTGTGTGACTTAGCAGGGTGAGGAAAGAGGTGCATACTTGGTGCATCCAAGAGTTGAGCAGGTATTGGGGGTGGGAGGTCAAAGGCTACATCACTCATTTTGTTTCTGGTCCTCAACAAGTGAGTGGCACAGTGGGAACTCCTGCAATAAAAATTAGTGATCCATGGTAGAAATGGCACTTGAGCAAACAGAGACTGTAGTTCTAATGAGTGGCTGGATCACAGAAATAGTCAGAGAAGAAAAAAAAAAAATTGAAGGCTGACACAGAATATGATTTCTGAAAATGATGCTAATGTTGATAAGATATGTAAAAAGCCTAAGAATTGCAAATCAGAACAAGAACAACAAAAAAGATAAAATGCAGGAAAACTTCCTTTCCATTTTCCAAGGGCTTGTGTGCTTATCCCTCTCTTATTCTCTCAATTTATCTGTTCCTGGCTTATTATCAACAAACCTCTGAGTTACTCACAATCCTGGGCTAGAAGATAGACAGACTTTCTTCAAAAGCAAAATGAGACTAGAAAATAAACCCTTGGAGCACACTGTATTTTGCATCAATAATCTGCACTTGGTGATGCCTTATTTGCTAATTGCAAGTAGATTCACTCAGGCAAGTTGACTCTATAGTAACTACTACAAAATTGAAAGTATTAGTAGAAAAGCAAAAGATGAATTCTGACAAAAATGATCCCACATATTCAAAGTCTGTTGTGAAAGATGTACAATATTGCAGCTACAGGAATCAGCTGTAGAGATATAGACTATTTCAGACCTTTTCTCTGAGTTTGTTTTGGATTTGGGTTTTCATATTTTGCTTTTTTCCCCCCCCCTTTTTTTTTCTTTTTTTTTTTTTTCATAGCTCTAGCAGTTAGGGGTAGTCTATAAGAGAGATACAGCATGTACTCGGGTACAAAGTGTTCATGGTGACCCAGAAGAGCACTCTTGCATTAGTCTGATTATGATACACAGACTCCTATATATCATCATCTTCTCTTTAAAATAAATGAGCTAAATAAATAATAAATGAGCTGCTTACCTTAATCCCATATTAATTTATATATACACTCATGTTGCATTTGGGTTTGTTAACTATCTTTGTAGGGCTTGTTTTAGACAGCAACACTCCCTTTTGTTTGGGCCAAGAAAAGTCTAAGACTTTAGCACCATTTGAATCTAGCACCACAGCTCAATTTAAAGCTGTCAAGCATCAAGTTATAAATATTACTTCCTAGCTATTACTGTTTATAAAGCAATCCAGCTCTTTAAAAAGTCAAGCTATACCATATACTCATATGGCTTCCTGCAACAGTTAATTCCAAAGACTGCTTAAACACATATGATATTTTTCCTTTGACATGCTTTAAATGTATTTGTCATTAATCTTGACCCTTTGACGGTTCCCTGAGGGACAATGAAGTGATCAGACAGCTGTGCCCCTCATAACTTTTAATACTTTAATTACATCCCCTTTGGACCTTTTTCCCTTCTCTATTCTTTCTTTAGTCAGCCACCAAGAAAAACGACTACAATTTTAACATCTAAACACTGGAAACTATGAACATATAACAATGCAGAAATAATTTCTTATTTTTAAATTTACTTAATTTTTAAATTTAATTTCTGGAATGAATGAATGAGTTCTATTTTCTTCTGAAAACTTTTTGAAGTCACAGCGGTTTGGCCTCATGTGTATAACCATAAACAGAGCTGTACGGCTTCGGACAGATACTTTTAAGAGAGAGTTCAAGTTTTGCTCTTCTTCCATAGTTTAACAAGACAATAGTCTTTATAAAACTTTTACCCACAGAAATAGTTGATCTATCCCAAGAATGATCAATCTCATTTAAAGGTAACTGTCTTGGCTTACAGATAAAACAATCCCTATCATTTTACTATCTTGTTCTCATGTTTTGCATCCAAGTTTTGGTGTTTGGTATTTACTGGTACATATAGGAACTGCCAAAAATGTCACCAAATTGGCAGATTGTAAATATCACTGACATGAAATAAAAAGAAATTATTTTCCACTGCCTCAAACGTTCCAGTTATACACTGTCAAAAGCAAGTATCACTCAATTCCCTAACTTTTCTTGAGGAATTCAAAGAAAACAACCAGGAAAAAAACATTGTTTAATTACTTTGCAATATTTATTTCGCATAGTGCAAGTGGGAACACATTACTAGAGTTCAGTTTGGTTTACACCTTATCTCCTGCCTCTCCTCTTGGGATTATGGGAATACACAATTTCGATTAAATAATAGATTTATGACTATTTGCAAAAGTACAGGTAAATCTCAGCTCAGCAGAAGGCAGTTTTGGCCATTTCTGTTAAAAACTAGACCAAATGATTGAGAGATTTTACCTAGTTCGGTCTTTTGCTGCAAGCTGACAGACTGTTTACTTAAAAAACATTACAAGAACCAGGGCCAGTTTCTGACTTCCCATTGCAAGGGTGTGTGCCTGCAGTTTCACAGCCTGGTGGGAAGACATGTCAGGTTTTACTCATTTTGAGGCTCACCAGAACTTAAAGATAAGCTCAGCCATATGCTTTCAAAGGGAGTCAGCTTGAACAAAGCACCTGCAAGGAAAAATTGAATTTACGACACCTCCCACCTACCCACAGTAAACCCAAAACTATTTCCCAGTATCCAGAAGCAGCAGGAGAACCCCTGAACACGCAGACTGTGATATCATTACTGTGTTCTTTGGGCTGGTGCTTCCCCAGTTTTCCTATATATGCAAGCCTATTTCATTAGAAATAAATCATTTCCTAGGCTCTCCTGCTCCATGCAGGACTCCAGAGATCTTCATGCTTGTCATCCATGAGTTATGTGACCATGAGAGACCTGACACTTCTCTGGAACAATTGTACAAAGCAAACTAAATTACTGTGAATAAGCCAGAAGCAGCACCCCAGACACTAACACAGCAAAGCTTTTTACTTTTGGCAGATTAGACACCTCTGAACATGCAACTAGTATTGCATAGCCATCCCTAACCATTCAATACAGGCAGGAAAATCATATTTTTAGACCTAGACCTCCCAAGCCCAGTTGAGTCCTGCAGGTAAGTAATCCAGCAACGTCATCACTTCTGCACAGCAGAAAGCCAGCTACAGTATTTATTCCTTCAATATATATTAAATTAAACCAGTCAGTAAAGGTGCCTCTGGGAATAATTCTAGTGCAGTTTCAGGACAGCTAATAAACAATTACCATAAACCTTATTCATTTCACCTTCTGCGTATGAGGAAAGCAAGCCCTACAATAGGGAAGATCTACTGCTTCCCAAAGCAGCTGAAGGAGGACCTCTAGGCTCAACCACAGAAATGTTTCAATGAAGCAGCAGTGGATGGAGCAGATTCAGACTAGCATGACAGGGAGAAAAAGGGTATCCAAGATAAAAGTGGCTTATAAAATAACTTGGAATGTCAGCACATGATTATGTTGTTTTCCCCTCAATCATTAGCTAGACTGCTGTGTTGCAAAACACCCTGAAGCTTGAGAAACTGCTAACGGGCAACAGCTTTTGGAATGTCATAAATGCTAAATTTTACTGGACTGGAAAGACAATGTATTGTACAGTCAGAATTCACATGGAGAAATATTTGGACACTTGTAGCTTGCAATAAAGTGAGAGAAAGTAGACTAGGAGGTTTTGTAACTCATTAAAATGGAAGAGCTGCAAGAGAGATACGTGGGGAATCTACACTCATAAGACCAACAGCACCTTGGACTGGGTTCTTTCATTCCCTTCCTCAAAGTTATTTGCACCTGGACAAAAACACCATTAATTCCCTATGCCCCATCAAGAACAGACTCACAACTTGCAAGGCACTATACAGATGAGACAATCTGATAAATGGCAGTACTGAACTGGAAGACACTAACAGAATGCTTGAAGTAATGGGCTTTGTTTTATGGTTTGAAGGCGAGAGAAGCCCTCTTAGCTTTGCAAGACAGCAGGATCTTCAAAACCATACAGCATGCAGCTGCTGAGTGCACAATGCTGAGCCCAAACCCAAATGACTATAGGTCTGCGTGGCTTTTGGCTGAAGCAACAAGTAGGATGAGCTTGTATCTGCCTTCAGTAAATCATGTTAACTTCCCCTAAGACTAATCATAATGGAATGAAAAAGCCTTTTAGTTTAATAAAGCAGAGGGAGATTCCAAAGGTAAATTGGGAGGAGGTACATTAAAAAGAATAAAAATTCCTTTCAAAGGCATTGGAAGATACTGAAAGGCCATAAAATACCTTATTGGCAGCCTCCATACCAAGCATCAGCTTTCTGTTTTGTTCTAAGAGCTAGTTCACACTCTTCAAGAGATAGACATACAGTAATGATAGCTTTTACTTGCTAAGATACATCAAAGTTGACCTGTTAGATAAATAGATTTGTTTAATGATTACATTTTCCTGTGCCAAGTGAAAACACATGAAAGTGCAAGATTTAACAGCTTTGTATATATTTTTTGCTTGAGCTGCACAATGGAAATCGTTTGTACTCTTCGCCAAAACAGTTAGGCTCCACAACTTAGAATTTGGCAGGGACAGAGCTTAGTCCAAATCACTCTCCAGTGATTGCTGGAAGAAGAGTGCCAACAATTTGTTTTGATGCTTACAAGATGTGTGATGTACAGTACAGAGTGATCCTGGGCAGCTTTATCCATCTGATGCCTCTTCATTAACATCAGAAATTCTAAAAAGCCAACAAAACTGTGTCTGTCCCTGCAGGAGTTGTTGGTGTGTGGTATGCAGCAATTCCATAGAGTATGAGTGATCACCAGCTGAGGTTGAGAGAAGGATTATCATAGACCTCAACGAATGCTGGGTCAGGGTTCAGATATGGCTTGATTACAAAATCTTAATCAGATCTTGCCCATGACTCTTGCAAACTCAATAATATGTCATACTACAAAGTATCAACATCATTAGGTAAAGGTGAATAGAGTTGTCGCAGTTCAATCATTAGGCAGACCTGAAAAGTTCAGAAGTTAATTGGAATTGTCAACATTCTTTTTTTTTTTTCTGATAATGACTGGTTAAGTAATCAAGCTAGACTGACAATTTTCTTTATTGCACCTGTAAAAATACCAGTTCCATTTTCTGGTGTTTGGCTTTAATTCTGACACTATGACAGTTTACATATTTATTTTCTTAGTCATTTGCCTTTGTTATTCTCATATTTGTAGGCATTAATTTTTACTTGGTTTTTAAACCACTTAATACAAACATGACTTGTTGCAGCCTACTTAGCACAACTTTTCATTAATCTAATGCTTGGGTTTGCATATATGAAACTAATCAAAATTATAAACAGACAAACACGTCAGAGGTTGAACACTCAATATTAGATGCATATGTCAAAGTAGCAATCACATTTCTGCAAGCACAACTGCCACCCTATAATGACAACACCAAAAATTTTTTCTCCCTATGCAATATTAAGTAACTTTTTACATTCCATAAGCACACAGTTGCAGGCTAAGTAGTGTTTGGTTTTATTTTACCAACAGATAGCTTAGCTCCATAACTTACTGAGCCTTGTAAAGCACTGTATTAGTAACTGTTGATGTGCCTAAGTCTAAAATAGTTTATAGGTGGTATTTTTTTTTTTTTCTGACAATGCTGACTAAAATTACCATTTGGTATACTGGAAATTCTTAAATAGCACCAACAACAGTGCACTAATAATAACCTGAGTGACTGTATGAGGCTCGAGCAATGACCCATGTCAAGCCTGTTGCTGGGAAAGAGTCCTATTGGAGAAGAATTTGGCTGGTTAGTTGGGATTTTATATGCTCTTCTTCATAATTTCTGGTATTTTCTTTATTCCCAAAGTGTTTGGGACTGATTTTAGATACTATGTCTAACATCTATACCATGCCAACCCCACGAGAAGAGCCAGATTAGATATTACCAGATTAGATTTTAGGAAGAAATATTTTCCTGCAAGGGTGGGGAGGCCCTGACCCAGGCTGCCCAGAGAAGCTGTGGCTGCTCCATCCCTGGAGGTGTTCAAGGCCAGGTTGGATGGAGCTCGGAGCCCCTGATCCAGTTGAAGGTGTCCCTACCCATGGAAGGGGAGTTGAACTGGATGGTCTTTACAGTCCTTTCAAATCCAAAGCATTCTGTGAAACGTTTTATTGGTTGTCACTATAAGCAAGACGAACCAGCACAGCCAAAATTGTTTTATATATCCTTCAAGAGGATGAAAGCCGGCTGTGGTTGTGTGTTGCTTGCCTTGATCATACTTAGAGCAAGGAGAAATACTTCTCCATCACACAAACAGCTCCACAAACTGGCAACGTTATTGCTGCTACCTCTACCTTTGTGACAACGACTGTGACTGGGGCTTGCTAATGTTGACTTGAATTCTCTGTCCTTTCATACAGCATCTTACGGTGTTCCCACATAGAACAGCACAAAACCTGAACATTTTTCCACGATAGGTCTAATTGTGAAATGATGCAATTTCCCTATTTTTATACTAGGAACAAATTATCTTTGTCTCCTACTACACACACCTAGTAGGAAAAGAATGAACATCAAGTTCCTTACATTAATTAAGGCTGTGAGCAAACTTGAACGAATTTTTAAATATTTTGACGGAACAGTATGACCATAGTAGCCTACACAAAATTCTCATTGATACCAGTCTTAAAACCTAATATTTTTTAATATTTAATGTTTCTGGAGAAACAGATGAGATTAATAACTTTTGGAGGATACTGAAATGTCTGCAGACATTAGCAGGGTCATACACACAACTAAGATAATGCTATGAGTTATTCTAACATAGGATTATTTTCTTTGAGTTAAAACACTAAAACAACATGAGCTCATTTTGATAATTTTCACATTTGCTTTTTGAAATGCATAATAGCATTCAAGATAAATAACAGAATCAGCTTGTGCTGATGTCTCTTCATAACCACAAAAAAAAACCCAACTGAAATTCCAATTAAAAAGCCTGTTGTTTAAGAGACCAAAATCACTCTAATGGCCATATTTTATTTCAGCTAGAATTTTTCATTTCAGGGAGATTTTAGCGAGTATTTAAAATTATTTTCTGAGGAATTGCTATTATTTCAAATGCTGTAATGAATATAGATGTATCTCTCTATAATATTTACTGTTGATAATTAGCCAGGGACCTCTTCCTAACCTTACTCCAATATCTAGAGCCAAAGCAGCTACTTCTGCCCTGAAAGGCAGGACATATGCATTGGCAACTGCATGAAGACAGTGGTTACACTGAAGTACAACAGTACTGTTCCTTCTCTGATTGTAAAAGTTCCCCTGTCCCCACAGCTGAGGATGACAGACAAATCTATAGAGACAAAATGGAACAAAGCAGTGAATTTTGTACAGCCCAGACAGTCACCCATCCCTTCCATTAACTAACAGCAAAGAGACCACTGTTCTTGTATTCACAACCAAAAACAAGGTGTTGTTATATGGGTTACAGTAACAGTAGGATGGAAAGTAAGACCCGCCTAACCTTTCCCTGTGTGTATATTTATTTTACAGCCTTGTTTTTCCATAGTTGCCAATGGGTGTAGCACCACAGCTGTCCTTGCTTGCTGGCAGTGTATTTTTATTCACTTATCTCCAACCTAGCAGTTATTTTTTTCCATCACTGCTTAGTTTCCAATTCCCTTACCCTAAACCCCTACAACGAAGAGAGGATCCTCTTTTTCACCTCTGAGCTGGGTCATTTCAGCAGCTTTATCAGGGATGCACTGACTTCTCTGGTTTGAGCTGTGGTTTTGGGCAACCTATCTCACATCTCTCAATGGGTTTCTTACTCTCTAAAATGTGTCAATCTCTCTGCCTGCGTGAGACTTCAGTACAGACCCTCCAAACCAAAGTAATACAGCACACAAAATGGTTTTGCATGATATTATCTTTTAATTTTCCCTATGATCCGGAAAACTCCGTACTTTGCCAGTTATCAGCAGGTGCTTCAGTTTTACTTGGTTTGAACACAAAGCTTCTCATCTTCTGCCTGTTCCTGGATCGTTCAATTGGATTCCTTCACACAAGTTATACAATTCCTAAACTTTGATCCAACCAATTAAGAGAGGCTTTAAAGGAGTCTAATAACTCAGATTCCTCCTTCTACCACAGAGGAGACTATGACATTGACCATTTGTTTTCATTGCTTAAACTTCCCACAATTAAATCTGCGACATCTCCCTGTGCTGCAGGACTAATTGGATAAAGACAACGAAGGTCAGAAATGTTCAGAGAAGCCCATATATAATTGCATTGAACATTTGATCTATGAGGACAAAATTGAAAAGAGAAGAAAAGTCTTGGTGAAAAGAGTGACCTCTCAAGCATAAAGGTTCCAGTTGAAGAGTGAATTTCTAGAGCAGCCAAGAGAACCAGCAGAGGAAATCAACAGCCAGCAAGCAGACACGGATCATAATGCCTCTGACCAAGGGGCTTCTTAGTCATGCATGAAACTCCCTGATGACTTCTCATAGGGAACCCATGGCCACTCAAGCAAAAGGTCCAAAACCAGCAAACTTGGCTTAATGAAAAAATAATCTATTTTATTTATCCTGGATAAATAACCTGGAGGGGTTTGGAAGGAGCACCCAGAAATCCATCTTGTAAATCTGGCTAGACTTTGAGCTGCTGCATTCTGTAAATAGTTGTCTTAATAGAACGCAAGCTTGGTTTTACAACCATCCTTTACAAGCACGCTTTCATGTTCGTATTCTACACGTGATACATAAAACTGATTTAGGTCCTTAATAGTAGGCACACAGATATGAAGTTTTTTTTCCTTAGGTTTTAAGAGCAGAGACAGGGAAGAGTCCCAAAAGGAGATCCAGGGCATCTTAACAAAGGGATGGGAACACATTTGCCTGGAAAGCACCTGTTAGTGGAGATTAACAAGTAAATCTTTGAGAAGTGAATTAGATGAATAATTCCCTTACCAATAACAGACAATACTGGAAAGAGAAAATGGCATCCATAAATATAATCTGCAAGTATGAAATCCTGGATCTCTAGACTGGAAAGCTTATTTTTAAGCAGTTATTTTTATATATGTGTTATGTTTCCACTTAACATTACAGGCCTAATCATTTGCAGCTTACTAAAAGGGTTGAAGCCCACTTGCACACAGCCATATTTCCATACACAGCCTGTTTGTGAGTGTTATCTTTCTGGCCAAGGAACTGCTTGACTTGTTCACGCAAACAAAAGCTCTCTGCACTCAAATGCACTTTTGATTCTCTGCCTTCACTTCATGGCAGTAAATGCTCTCACATTGTACTGCTTCTTCTCAGCATGCACATTTAGAAAATATTAGAAAACCAAACAGAACTGCTTGACCTTGCTACAATAAGGGAAATAATGTTAAAATTATATTAGTTTTCCAGCTGGATGTACCTTCTCAAAGCATGGGTTTGAGTCAGAGACATCAATTTTAACACTATTTATGCATATAACTAAGTTGCTCATGAAATACTCCTATGTAAGAACTTGGAGAAGCTACAGTTCTTGAAAAATCAGACATAATGGAGATACTCAAACTTTCCTATTCAGCTCAGTTAAGAAAGAACAGAAACTTCAGAAGTAAAGAGATCTTCATCAGGAATTTTGAATTCAGTAGAGGAGACCTACTGCTGCTAATAGAGGTACTTGCAGTTTATCAGGGAAGGATATTACTCCAAGTGCATTTTTCAACTCTTGTTGCTCCAATCTGTCCTCAATGTCTTCAGCCTCTCAGTCAGCACCCAGGGTTGAGGACAGAATTTAACCTTCCATATACAAAAAAACCCCTGGTTTTCTTTCAACCTCTGCATGGAGCCCAGCTGTGGAACTTTCCATTTCTCCTACAGAACAGCTGAATTCTGCTCTGTGAACCAAAGCAACACACAAGAATTAAAGGCTACATACATCTCAGAATAGACCTTTCCGAAGCATCTCCAGCTGGGATTGCTTACCTTTGTTGGAGACTGATAGGTTATACTGCTACTGGGAACTTAAAAGTGCTGTAGCACATGCATTAATCAGCTGGTTAAAACTGGAAAATTCACATAGGCTGAGACATAAGAATCTTAAAAACAAATCAAAATCAAATATTTTGAAATGCGACAATCTGGCACTCTTTGTGTTAGTCAGTACCTCTAGAAAAATGAAAGTGCCTGTGCTACACACAAACATAATTGTTACACAATACAAATCACACAGACAGAAACTCATCAGTGGGGACTGAGTATTTTAATGTAGAGCATTGGCCAGAGCATGCCCTTACTATCCCTTCAATCAAATTCTTTGTTGTAATACGAGTTCCTAATAATCCAGCCTATTTACAAATCCACTTTCAGCTCTCCTTGCCCTTTCCTGAAAGGGCAGAACAGCTGCAGCAAGGTTGGCTTAAGGCTTCTACACAGCATCAAGGTTGAATTTTGTCACTCCAAGAACAAAATGTAACTGCTGGGTTGCTGCTGCTTGGAGGGAGGCAAGGGGTGGGTGAACAAGAGGGATGGATTCCATATCTAGTCTTCTCCTGTTACTGGTGCTTAACAGAAGCAGAAACCCTGACCTTCTACCAGCAGCTTTGATCACCAGAACACCAATGAAGTATTTACTGCATTAAATTGCCTGCCTTAACATCAGTGTGATCCTCACAAAGTCCTTGAAATGATGAACAAAACCTCAGGTTCATAATCCCCCTTTTGCACTTTGTCATCTGCAAGGCTGGGAGAAGTAATTTGAGAATAAACACATCCTCCAAACTACTCTTGAGTGGTGGTCACCATTCTTAGCTTGTCTATTTTCCATCAACTGTTCCAGAACTTATTTCAAAACACACAGAGCGAGCTCTGAGGGTAGCCAGACACCACCCTTCAGGAAGCTATAGCATGTCTGCTTCCCCAGCCAACTCCTCTCTATTAGAAAACAGAAAATCGTACTGTAATTGATAGCAACAGTGGATGTAACCTCCCCAAGCTGTAACACCTCTCATGGAAGCTCTAGCAAGGTCGAAATAATTGAATACGATACTAAGCTCGTGAGCCAGGTGGCTGGAAATATTCCTTTCATCCAACCCTATTTTTGCTTACCTACCATATTAAGGCCATTTGTAAATATATATCAGAGTGTTCATAAACAATAGGATACAGAACACCTTGCAAGAAAGATTCTAGCAACAGAAATACTTTTTTTTCCTGAACACTCATATTCTCTTGTATTCTTTTATAGGTGGAAAAAGTTGAAACTCAGATCAATTCTCACCACATACAAAACACGTTTTATACTCCTCAACCAGATATACATTTTGCGAAGTGCAGGATACAAATCAAAAATGCACAGTAGAGTCAGCACTAGCAGCTCTTCCAATTAGTAAGCAATGGTCCTGCAGGAGACATGCAATAAGCACAAGCAAGAGTTTTTCTGTTCCACTGTGTCTAACACGAATCTTTTTGATAGTTTGCTCAGCCTGTTCTTTCAATAATAAACATACACAGGGATAGTTTCTCTGGGGACGTAGCATGCATTACTAATTCACTCTGCAGCTTGTCTTAAAAAAAACTCATTTACATGTCCACATCCAAAAAAGCTCCCTTAAAAAAAAATCTCTTCCTAAAGATCTGGGCATATTTAAGGTGCTGAAATCTGTAGCAATACACACATGATGGTTTTCAAAAAATATGAAAGTTGAGAGTTCATCCTCTCATTGAAACTCAGGGCACAAAGGGAAATTTAATTGTATGGAAAAATGCTGTAGACACAAGGGGTATCTTGTGAGCAAATGAAGAACGATTGTTACAATATTTTATCCCAAATTAATCAGTTACTGACAGCTTTGGTGAAACCAGTTTGTTTTTTTCCTTCCTTGAGCGGTTTCTTGGCAGACTCATTTAAAAAAAGACCCGTAAACTAAGATATGAAGAATTATCTTTCCAATAATGTTTTCTATGAGATGCTTATTTTTTTTCAGGTCCCAAAATTCCAGTAAAAGAGGTCACAGGCAAGGGCATACATAGAAAAATAGTCCTTGGTTAGCTCTAATCTTTGGTATTTCAATGAGATTTTCTAAAGCATTCATCCATCTCCCTGGCATGAGCAGAGCTGAGCTAGCCCCCAAGCACTTCTGAAAATCCCACCTGTAATGATTAATTATTCACAGCATTAGATATAAACCCCCTATGGCTCTTTAACAATTCATTGTAATAAACTAGGTACTGATTGGATTTTTTCCCTTGCATTTATACAGCTTAATATTATTTAAGACACGATTACCTAGCAGCATGATAAATTTTCACAGACACTGGAAAAATGAATTTGGTACCCAACACACTCACAGGTATCTCCACACTGTGCCAGGACCCTCTCGTGGATCTCTGACTAAGTTGCTACAGGTAAAAGCTTTGGCCCTGCTCATCGTAGTTATATTCTTGATGGTGAAATACAAGGTGATAAAGCAGATTACTCTGCCTACAGTTGTTCCTGAGCAATATCCAGTTCCAAGTGACAAGAGAACAGAACTTTTTTCTAATCTATCTGTTTGATCCATACATTTGTTTCTCTCTGAATATTCTGAGAAAAAAAAGAAGCCTGCACATTACACAATCAAAATATTTCTGCTGAGCATCCACTGACTTCTGATTCCGCAGTTACTGAATGAACGTGTAGGCCAAAATCCAGTAATTATCAAGTACACTTGAGCTAGGCAAGAGCACTCACTGCCTTCTTAATCCTGACAGCAAGAAAATAGCCAGGAATCAGGTTGGAAGAGTCTTTTTTAAAGAAAGCATAAATAGACTCAATTCAGTCAACTGATGCATTCACCAGATGTAATCCCTAACCAATGGATTATACACGGTGTTCAATGCATAATTTTGATCTGCTCTTTATAAAGAGAATGAAAAGGATCAGGTCTATTTTTAACTTCCTGGAAAGTTTAAAAATAAAGAACAGCTTTCAATAATGCATTAAACAGCAGGTTTCCGCCTTCTTAAAACGAGCCTGCGTGTATCAAAGGTAAAGTCCAGCAGCTCCACCACCCACACCACGAGCAGGTGAATTGAGAACAGCACGCAAGGAACAAATGAAAGCTGAGGTGCACTTGTTGATAAACAGAGATACACCATATGCATGTGGTTAGATTTTGGGAATGCCAGGGAGTCTTAAAGTGGCCTGGAGCCTAATTCCCACTCATCTCAAGTGTTAGGCTGCGGGAGCACAAGTACACACGCATTTCACTTGTGATGAAAACACACGCACACACTGGATGTGGCTCTTTCTCAAAGATTTCCCTACTCCAGCTCGACATCTTTAAGGATCTGGAATGTCACTTTAAGAGATTTTTTCCATTTCCCCCCTCCCAATACACATTTTTTCCAGCACATTTGTGCCCTGTGCCTTTCACTATTTAAAATTAAATTTAAGTCTTCAGTCAGACCAGGACGGGTTCACATTAGTACATTCCACAGCAAATCCTCAGTACTGGGGAGAAGGTGACCAGTGGTCACAGCACCAGGCTTTTTGGAAACCTCCCTCCTACTTTCACTGAAGGAAGGAGCACTGGTGGCTGTAACAGAGCGTTGTTTCCATCCATCCCCTCTTCTCAGCCTCTAACAACACTGTCAGACTTACCTCTGAGCACCTAGGGAGTAGGAACCCTAATATTTCAGGGGAGAACTATTCTGCAGAAGGAAGTTGTGGGTAATGACCTCTGAAGGAGAGATGTTCACATCACAAGCCATTATCTATGGATCAGCCAAGAGTCAGGAGTAAAAGCCATCACTAGCAGCTTAAATTCAGACATACGAAGTGATTCTTTCCTTCCTCAGAGAAACACTGGCAACTTAACCACTCAGGTAAAACTTCAGGTTACAGGTAGCCCATAAAACAAAAATTGAGCCTTGCCTCCTAAATCACATGAAGCTTAGTTTTCTCCCTTTCCTTTTATCCCTCCACATTAAAGAGTCATTTTGCTTTTGGCCAAGAAAAGGGGATCCTAAAAACAAAGCAAATGCTTTCACATGAACTGTACTGAGGTGAAGGACAACACAACGATGCCCTGACCAGCTCAGACCCTGGCCACATATGGGGTAACACAGAAGCCACAGAGAAGAGAAAAGAACCCCTAATAAGCAGAGTTTGCACTTGGTTTGAAAGACAGGCTTCTCTAAAGCAGAAGAGTACATAATATGAGTCTTTGTCCAAAAACTCTGGAAAAACCTCTTTTATGGAAGTAATTTTTCTAAGTTAAGTATAAGGTGACATACAATCAGAAATATTTTTCCTAGCTGTTGTCTATCTGTACAGAACTCTGCCCATCACAAAACATCACCTGTCTGCTGAATTTATGAAGTATACTGGTTTGTGTGATTTGATCGCTGTTACAGCAGCTAGCAATTTAAAACCCAACCCAGCTGATGTAACAGCACTACAAAGCCACCACAGGCACCAAGGGGTAGAAATTGATTCCTGTGATATTAGCAGAAAAAGGAGATTTTTATGACAGTAAGATCACTTCATAACCTCACTTTGCTCAGCACACTCACCACAGGTTGCATTAAGCAAGATTAATATTCAAATTATCCCGTGATGCTGCAGTGGACTTGCTCAAGTGCTTATTGCAGCATGCAAGCAGTGTTGACAAGCTCCCATCACCACCAGCCAGCATTATGCTGCTCCTGGCACCCCTTCCTGCAGCCTGAGTCCAGCCAAGCTCTGCCTTCCCTTGACTTCAACAACCTCACACTAGTTGAAGTAGGGCCAAGTTTAGCTCACTCATTACAGCTGAAATAAATGACAACACTGATTAAAACGATTGGTAATTGCTTTAAATCCCCCAGGTAGCTAGTGTATCCCTCTCCTCTAAACTTAAGGACAGGAAATACTGTCCTATACAAACACCACAGTATATTTAGCTGCTGAAAGCTAGCAACAGTCTGGCTTTTATTGGCTCTCCTTCCTATAAGCCCTGGCTTCCATTTCCCCATATATTTTAAGTACCAGCTTCTGTACGTATTGGTACCTTATGTTTAAGCAGTTGCACACTGTAAATATAGAAGACTTTTAACCTAGGGCTCAACCAGGATCTTCCCCCCCCCCCCATATTTTTAAGGAGAAAAGGTCAGAGTATTCCAGTGAACTGACGCACTCAGTCTAATTTATACAGCAAGAAGCTTAAAATTGTGCGTCATTTGACCATTTTCCATTTGTTCATGCTGAGATTAAGAGATGGGCTTATTGTTGAGCTTATAGTTGAAATTACAACTAAGAGAAAAAAAGGGTTATAGGAGATCAGTAGCTGCAGCTGGGCTGTGATTTATTGCTGCCCAGTCATCACAATGTAAATTAGAAAACTTGAAAAAAGCAGCTCATAGGGATTGAGAGAATCTGAGTAATTAACCATTTCTAAGGTAAAGGTTTCCAACTAAAACTGGGGAGCCAGGACTTGCTGTGAGCAGTAACAGCTTGTTCAAATGCCAAAAAGCATCTGTGACAACAGAGTGGTGTGCAGCTGTGATTGCAAGGGAGAAAAACCCAGCATCAACACATCAGAAATTGTTTGCAAAGCTGAGGAGTCAGCATATCTCATACTACTTCATCACTGCACTGTACCTCTCGGGTCAGACAGATGGCAAGCCTTAGGCACCCACAGACAGCTCTGTCTGTAGATACCTCTCTAGCATTTTTTTCCAATGTGCAGCAGGTTTTAGCTGCGTTAATAAGTTCAGGATCAAAATCTCAAATAATTATGCACTGTGCAGCAGTAGAGGCAAGTCCTATAAAAGAATCTAGTCAATGAACAGGTATAAATGGCTAAGACAAGTAGGTTATTGTGAGTGCACACACATTTGCATAGAACAAACTCCAAACCCTGAGCTGATGCAAGCTCAAATATTTCAGCTCAAGTTAGTGGAGTCATGGAAATTTCTGCAAGCAAAGCTGCAGATAAAATTTAAAAGAGCTTTCACTTCTAGTAGAATGGATCGCTAACTTCATCAGGTTTTAGAAAAACAGAAAATTATTGAGAACACTTACAATTAGCTCTAATTCCTTTCTATGTATTTTTAATTTTGTATATGGTATGAATCCCAAATTAATTTATGTGATAGGAGTTAGAAGGATAACAGATTTGCTGACATTTTCCTGGAAGAACTGTTGCTATCTATAGCATTTTCCATTTTCATCTGGGATAGTTTTATGGGACTGGAGACAGATGGATTTTCTAAAAAGGAGAAAATAAGAGCATTGCAATTTAAATAATATATTTCCACTTGTGGCAAATCACTAACGCCATAAGATTTCACTCAAACTACATGTGTATATTTTTCACCAGCAAATAGCCTCATTTAGTAGTGGAAAAATCAAGAAATATCATCCCCTAACTTTGCAGACTTTTGAGAAAACTTAAAAGAGTGAAAATGGACAAAAATCTGGTGCCAAACACTGCTTCCACTGCTTATGACAGTCCATCTTCATGCAGAGCAGGTATTTTGCTATATAGGGAAGGATTTATTATAAAATATCCATTAACAAACTTTTTCATAACCATCAAAAATACCTGAAGTTTTCCAAAGCAGTATCATTCTTGAAGTACCAGAAAAATAGGAAAGTCTACTTTGTTTCACAGTCAAATTGTAGGTTCTTCAAGGATTCACCTTTATCAAGCAAGTAATATTTTGATGGGCTATTTTTACACATCATCTGGGCTTCTCCCATAACAGGTTCACTTAGGTGGTACAGGAATACAGAAATTTAAGATCTCACATAAGCTTACACACAAGTTAATTCAAGTTGAGATTCAGACTTAAAGATTCATAGTAACATCCCTCAAATTGGCACCATTATCAAACTAGGATCACGCACATACACTTGTTTCAAGAGAATGGGATTTAAATCCAAAATGCAGTCCTGCAAAGGGTTTATTATGCTTCAGGACTCCAGACAGCCAACAACTGATGGGATTTCTCTCAAGAAAAGCAACACACGGGCTTAGAGTCTGAGGCAATCTTCCTCCCCAAGTCAGCTTGAACTTTGCTTGGCACGTCTCATTTTCTGCAAGAACCAAGCTCTACCCATTCTTTGAAGCTCTCATACCAAATCCACGTGCAAAGCTTATCTTCATGTGCTCTATTGGAGAAAATTTCTCTTGTGGAATAGCAGTAGGCTCTCCATATATTAATACTTTAACATCAGTATAAATGACAGATCTCATCTTCACTAGCATGCAGGTGGGAGGTGTTCAGCAACATTTACATGAATATGGTTACGTCTCACTGTAAATCCAGCCACAATTCCGCTATGTTGCTTTTGAAGTAGAAAAGTCACTGCAGAAATAATCCTTACTCCTAGAGGTCCTGTGCATCTGCAAAGTATCTTCTACTATTCCAATGTGTGGCATATTAAGAAGCATTGTAAGATACAGAAGTAATTTTATCCAATTTTGGAGAGGCAATCTGAGAGAGACACAAGTTATTATTACTGCCTAGATCTAGCATAGCTTTTTTTTCTACCAGAGACCTTAAAATGCTGACAGAACAAGAAATTAATCCAGGTTTCTCCAGCCCAGGTTAGCATCCTCAGTGTCAGAGCACCTCATTAAAGAGGGGTAAAGCCTATATATGTCTAAAATTGTCTTTCCCAATGACAACTACAAGAAAGTAGCAGCAACTCTGTACTAGTAATGCTTATTTCAATCACCAATCTATCAGATAAAGGTCTGAAACTCCTTACAGAAAAATATATTTAGCCGTGAATGCACTAGGGCAAAGCAGATACTTTAGTGTCTAAACTTAAGATTTAAATGTTATTATGACACGAAACACATGGTGCCAATTTTCCAAGTTTAGCAAATGTACTAAATGTCATTGTGTTTCTAAGAAGAAAGGATCTATTCTTGTTTCCTTTTTTATTGAATGAGGAAGATTAAGGGTAATCTCGCTAAATCCTCAATCACCCCACATGATACACATTTTTTGGACGTTGCTGTGTCATTCAAGTAAGAGAAAAAAGTCTTGCTTTATCTTTATTATTTGTCCCTCCATCCCTTTCAAAACCACTGTTACAAACCTGTTCTTGGTACCCAGAGAGACCAGCTTAACTGGCATTAAACCCAGGGTGGCCAGTCATCACTGTTTTAGCTCTAAGCAGCTAGACACATCCAGGAAGGACAAACTAAGATGCTTCCTTCCTGCTTCAGCTTCGGGATAAAGACATATCCAGTCTGTCAAACTGAATTCATTCTCTTGCTGCCCCTCTGCTCTCCTCATCTCCCATTAGAAAAAAACAAACCACTAAGTCCCCAAACATCACAAACAGGTGTGTAAAAAGCACCAAAGAGCAATCCTTTCTGGAACCATAGTCATGAAGTCCAAATTTTTTCAGGAAATTTGAAAAACAAAACTTGCTGGGAAAGTGTGTATCAGCTAGCAGCATCACACATCATGGGGAATTTACTCACTGTACTGTGATGTGTCAAAAGGAGCTGGCAGAAATTATTTTCGTGCTTAAGACTATTTCATTCCTGAAGTTAGTGGGGACTAGTCAAAACCACAGCAAAGCCCTGCTGAGAGATTGGATTAATGCTCATGAGGCAAAGTATGAGGCCAGGTCATCTGATCCAGTCAGCTTGCTGAAGCCACCCTGTCCCAGGAACATCACACAACTGCCTCTGGGATTTAGTACCCTAGAAACAGCAAAAGATTTTCATTTCCCATAAAAGCTCATTAGCTGGTCCCTACAGGTCTGCTCTAAATGCAGTGGGAGCCTTTCTGTTGGCTCATTTTATCTTTGGATAGACTTCTGAAAGCAGCAAGGAAATGGGATGCAGAAAATAGCTTTTCATCTCCAGAACAACATGTCCACCTGGACAAAGGCACCTACTTGTCAAAGGATTTGGGGGAAAACAGCAGAAAACATCACCCTAGACTGGTCAGCTGCATTCTTCCCATCAGCAAATTAAAACCTTGTGATCCTTGAGACAGTGTCTTAAGAGACCACCAAGGCAGGGTTAGCCTCCGCGAGGGGTAATCAGCAGCCCTCACCACAGAGGTCAAACGGGGCTGGAAGCCTCAACCCACATATGCTGGCTGCAGGTATTCCAAAGGAGACTGAAGCCCAGCAGTGAATCTCTTGCTCCCTCAGCACCAAGCAAACACAGTGCTAGCCTGAGCAAGCGTGATCAACCTCAGCCACACAATGGAACCGTTCACCAGAAAAGGCTCCACTCACTGGTAGGGGCTTTGACAATGTTGGGGGAGAAATATCATGCTGATGCAGGTGGTATTAACTCCTTGTGTCTGAAATCATTCTTTTACATCAGGTTTTAGTTAATATGAAGTGCAAGACAGAGCAAGTGTTTCAAAGGAGGCCAAATTCTGCCTTCGCACTTTATACATACGAGCACTCCTCTCATCATTGGGAGTTTCATTGAAGTTACCAAACTTTGAACTGTTAGCTAAATACCAAGAAGTCACAGTCCTATTTTAACAAGCAGGATGTTTATCTGAGTAATGAGAGATTGTCATCATTGGCTACAATTAGAAAAGAATTAGAGCAAGAATCCTAATGCAATGATAGCGCCATGGCTTGCTGCTCATTTCTGCTAATCAGCACCTGGCACCAAATCAGTATACTTTCCCATAACAAAAGAGACCCAGTACTACAGAGCAATTTCTAATAATTTCATTCAGCATGCTACAAAGTCTGATGATTTAATTGAAAATGATGTTTTTAATAGGAGGTTTGTTTTGCAATTACCATTAAAACCAAATGTCCCTCTTGCTTTATGTAAGCTGTCTTTCGCTAATGGTGTTCTTTTGGATTACTGTCATTTTATCAGTTACATTTTGGAGACTCATAGGACCCAATTTGATGTTCCCAGGTATTTCAGACAGAACACAGTGTACATTGTTCTTAAATATTATTAGAAATGTGGCTAGATACATTGTGTTGCAATCTGAGAATTGGAAGAGTGAGATTCTCTGAATCTGACGCATTATTCAACATCTTAAAACGTTAAAAACAAGAACCATTTGATGGAAAATATTTTTTCAGATTCCTAATAGGAATTGTTGGCTCAAACTCACCATTTTCCACCCTTATCGTTCCCTGCTCAACACCAAAAGACAGCTGCTACTTCATGCAACCCCTGCCATCCCTTTGGTGGTCAAGAGAAAAAAAAAAATATCACTACAGACCTAGTATAACCTGTACTGTTTAGTCCCAGCTAGCAGTGCAACAGTGAAGAGCCATCAGCAGTTGTAAAAGGCCATCTCTACGCTTAAAGGAATAAACATCCCTTACAATTTTTAATAAGCACTATCCTCAGCCTGGAACAAAAACAAGTCTTAAATACGTTTTATCTGGAGATAGGCAGGAGAAGATAGCAGTTATGCAAATACACTTTATTTTTTATATTTATCATTTCAGAGTCTAATCTCCATTTCCCTTGCACAATGTATTAGGCAGAAGTGAGAATTCTTCTGCTGCTACTTTTGAACCTTTGCAGTACAACTGTAACTCAGAACAGCTTTTTCACCTACTATTGTGACAGGGACTAGTTAAACCCTAGTGTAATGCAGGTGTTGCTACAGCTATTAGGTAGTGTTATCTTGCACAGAAAGAGTTAACTCCCAAAGAGATGTGCAAGTAGGAAAATTACCTCATATCTGTATTATATCCTGTAGTGACAGGTGTTTTGTTGCTGTAACACTCCCTTAATTTATGATCCCCTTGGTACAGAAAGACTTACATCCCCCTCTGATAAAGCCCTGAGCAGCTCCCCCAGCAATTGGTCTTGGAGCTGACAGCACTCACATCAGCACAAGCACTTGGGCCTCTCCAAAATTTAGAGCCAGATTGATAATCCTTAAACTCCTTGCTTGTGCTGATGTGGTCCTGCTCCATCCCACTGAATTCAAGGACATCTACATGACGAGCCAGGTTCACAGCATCAGGCCTGATGTTTTCAATATCCCACAAGCTAGGGCTTCATGGCTTTTTCACTATCTAGACTTGAAGTTGCAGTTATCATTCCTTACCCAATACTAATATTTGGTTTCACAGTCTGTTTTAACAAGCAGTTCATTAAGTGTCTGTTTGCTCAAGATTACATACAGATGGATGCAGCAGGTATTTTGGTTTTGGCTCCTGTTATAGAAAACCCACAAAAAAGAAAACCCTTATGCTAAATGAACCTGAATTTACTGGAACTTCTGGCTCAGTAACACATTTTATCATTTGCTCTTAGTGTGCATTGTTGGGGTTTGCTGCAAGAAGAGCAACAGAACTCACATCTTGTGCCCAAGTGCTCTCACATCTGCCCCTAGCCATCTGTCACCTTAGCCTTATTCTTAGTGCCTAAGCTCGTTGGGACAGTTACCATCTTTGTTTGGTCAGCAAGATGACAGCTGCACTGCATTTAGGACCCCAAAGTGGAGGTGAATAATCAGTAACACTCCTAAAAAAAAAAACCTAATAAAAATAATCATAACTCCACCTATTGTGAAGCACAGTGCCATGACTCAGGCTCTGCATCCTTATGCTGGCCTCCAGTTGTCTACTAAGGTATGTAGAGCCAGAACTGTTTGCCATTTTAGGATTAATGTAGAAAAGTATGCCAATGTTGGAATACTGCTCCGTACTTAACTGAAACATCAGCAAGAAAATCACTTTAGAAGATAGATGGCTGGATTCCTATTTGTCTTTCTTTTTTATTAAAAATGCAACTAATAAAATAAGAGGCAGCTATAAGAGTTCAAGCACAGTAGAGGAAGCTTAATGTAAGTACCCTTGCCCAAAGCAATGAGCTCTTTGGAAGGGAAGCATATTTATCAGCAAAATCTAATTTGTCCAAGCCCAGGTGAGAAAGCATTTTTTTTGTAGGTTGCAATGAAAACAAACCATGAATGGGAAGACTGACGAGAAGAATAAAAAACAAAGGAAACAAATAGATGAATAAGATGGAGGAAAAAGATAGCAACAGGTAAGCAACAGAGTGAAAGAATTACAGTCCAGGGAAAAATTACAGGCTGTGATAAAGCTTTATGTGTTTGAGTCAGTAAAAATTTGGGAAAGGAAAAAGGACGAAGAAAAATGAACTGATAAACCTTTTTGCATTTTGTTTTGTCTCCCCCTGAGTATTACTCACATGGACATCTTTTTCAGAGAGATCAACAAGCAAGTTTCAGCTGTGACCTGCTGTTCCAGCCCAGAAAGAGCAGGACAAGAACCTGCTTGCCAACTGCTACTCCTGCGATAAGAGAAAACCTCATACAGTTACCCATTATCTAACCATTTGGCATCTGGGTCAGGCACTGTCCTGGACATAGCCCCCAGTCAGCCATCCCCGCCTGATTTCATCTCAGCTTAATAAATAGCCCAGATGTTTACAACACATTACAGGACAGGGAACCACATGCCTAAAATCAGTATAACCATGGGGCTGGGTTTATCCTTATCCTGTGTCATTTGACTTTTTTGAGCCTTCCTAGCTGTGTCTAAATTCTAAAACCAAATGAAATTACAGTGCAACTCATTATAGGCTTGCGAATTTAATTATTTGAGCCATACCCTGCACTCTGGCAGCTTAGCAGCTGAGCTTCCTCTTATGAAGCCATCCTTGGGAATCCTCCAGTGCAGGATTGGTGGCGATCAGCATCATTAAACTAAGTTACATAAAGAGCAAATGACAAAAAATTACTTTGCAAATTGCCTTGCTTTGGGTTGGGGGGGGGGGAGAGGATATTTTATTTTGTTTCTATTTCTAGGGAAGACAAAAGCTAGGTAGCTGAACTGACTCTGCTGCAATCCCCTTACACATTCACACTTTCATGCCCTTTAGTTCTCTGCTCATGCATTTTGGATGAAATGGCCAGTGTACTGCTTCAGAGAGACTCAGCATCCAAAAGCAAGACGCAGTGATCTTTTCACACCCAAATTCAAAGCAGGAATGAGGCTGTGATGTGAATTAGCTGGGAAAGGGAGAAAAACCTACACATCTGATAGAAGAGAAAAAAAATAATTCAAAACTGCTGCCAGACCCTACTAGCAATCATTGCTCTGTACTCAACTGGCTTAATTCAGCAAGGGCAGACATGCACCAGATAAAATCAACTCTCAAGCGTAGAATCTCTCTGCATGGTAGAAAGGCTTGAATGCTGACAGTCTGGAGGAACCTGGGAAGTCATGCCACCTCTTTCCATATATAGCCCTTATTTCCATCCATAAAACTCAATCATTTTAAAAAGAGGCTTAAGCCCTTACAACTTAATTTCATGTATGTGTGGTAATTGCTCAACTCATAAGGAAAGGAAATCTGGAGGTCCAAGAAATCAAATGCTAAACTGGAAGACTCTCCTTGACACTGGGGTCAGTCATACCACTCTTGGGGAATGCAAAATGTTTATACTGGAGCAGCAAATGCACTTCCCATCCCTTCCTTCTAGTTCTCAGCTCTTACAGCTTAATAGCAAGTCAGTGGGTTGCACTACTGTAAAATAACTTTGCTGTAGTACAATTGCCAGTGCATCATCTATCACCCACTCATCTCACGAGGGAGCAAGGTGGAATTTCCAAAAAGGATGGTTTCCTCAACTCCAGTCTTCACATTAGATTTCACTCCTTATTCCTGCACAAGGCAGGATGCTCTGAAAATGAAATAATGACATTCGCAAAGTTCCTTACTCTTTCCAGAAGACTTTCTAATTAACATGTGGAATATTGGCTTCCCTATAGAAGAACCAGTCTCAGTTGTTATTAAGTGATGGCTGGTATGATACTGCCTGAGTCTCACTTCTCATTTGAATCTTCCATTGTTTCAAAATCCTACCAACTACCATCTATGGAGATACTTGGTGAGCAGTTGACATAAGATGATATGTATTGTTCTACTAAAGCAGTAACATCAACTGTCGTAATACACATACTTGATCACAGAGGAAAACACATTCTATTACAAACCAAGTAAGCAACCATTTGTAAGCTAACGCAGCCTCTCCAAGCAGAGCAGCACGAGACACTTCTTATTTGGAGTTATTCTGACTGGTCAACAACAAGCTAAGCCAGCAGATGCTTATTTTCCATTTTTACTTTTATGGTGTATTAGATTTAGTCACCTTGTCTGGCATCTGTTATGAAAGCAGCATTAAGAAAACATCTACAGGGGGTCAATTCCATTTTAACCTTCATAAACAAGAAGAACTATCATTAATGCCAGCTAGCTGGCCCCAAGCCTGCTATTAAATTAATAATAAAACCCAGAAGAAACAGTTCTGGCAGCGTTTCAGATGCCATGCTTACGTTTATATCCTAACATACTACAGTTCAGTACTGGACTCAGGTTGGCCGATTAAGAAAAATCTTATCATAGGATATAAGAGTCACAACTACAACTGGATTTCAACTTGAGGAAGAGAGAGAAGAGACATAATCTGTAACCTGCTAGAAAGAATAAAGGATGGCAATAGAAAAAAAAAGGTTTAATTTTGAGTGCAGTATAAATTTGCTTTTCAGTTCTTAAGCTTGGGTTCATTCACTAGGAAAATGAAAGATTGAGAGACATCTCCAAATAGGTATTGGGTTCAGGAAAAAAAAAACCTGAAGGTGACTAAATGACAATTTGAAACATCTCACACTAGCTAGTTCCTATCACTTGTGTAACAAGTTGGGTTTTGGTTTCTCCATCCCAGAGCTATAGTGAAACATGAATCCCAATAAGCAAATAAAGAAAAATAATCTAAAAGCAGAGATCAGGAAACACTCAACAATAATAAATATTTTATTGAGAGAGAACTGCTGTTTCATTCAGGAAATTACTTGATACCATCAAGGGCTCAATAAGAGTTGGAAGTAGAGAAGGGACTGGGCAAGCCAAATAATTACTCTAATCGTCAGAGTTGGTTGACTTCATCCACATCAGAAGCTCCTGCACAACTCTAACAATTGCTGGGGTTATTTTCACATTTACTAATTCAACACTGAAAAGATGTGAGTTGTTTCTCCAGCTTCTCCCTCAATATCACTTAGAGATCAGTAGTTATATCACTAATCTCCAACACAATCATTCTTCACACATTGCTCGTGCATTTGCTACTCAGTTTTCTTTATGTCAGTCAGCAAAGATTTTTCTGAAGTTTACCTCTTGCCCTGTCACTGACTGCAAGTAACTTCAGACTTTTGTGAGGTCTTTGGTGGAATGAACTCCTGCCCAGAACTGAAGACCCAAACATCTCCTAGGTGTCACCCTCATGAAGTTAAACAGCCCTGTTTTCAAATACAAAGGTGTTAGAACTGGAAGATGAAATTCATGGGGTATATTGATTGTAGAATCATCTCTGTAAATATTACATCACATGCTGGACAGTTTATAACACCACTTGCCCAGCAGGTTGCCTCCAGAGAGGTATTTGATTAATTAGAAAAAGCAGAAGACGTATCCCATATAGCTACTAGCAGACTAAGGCGTACAGATTAAGCTCCTATGACAATTCTCAGAAAACATTGCTTCCTTTTTCATCTTATAGGGAAAGGATAAAGCTCTAATTGTTTTTATTTGAGAATATTATCTTAAGATTTATTGTCAGCTTGTTACATTTTGAATCAGCCTTTTCCCCACCCTGTTGAACTCCATAAAGTAGCAGAGATCCCACCAGGTTAGAGATTGGTGTCTTCTTTCAAGTCCTGTTACTGCAGGTTGATGTCGCATGTCTCAAACTCCTAAGAGATAAACATTCCAAGCTCAAAGTGCAGAGGAATAGGAATTATTTTCATATGTTGTCACAAGCTACTCTTAATTGCAAATAAACTTTAAGTCTGTCACTGCATAGGCAACCCTTGCCCTGGATACAAGCAGTAGCTGGTTTTCAGTAGCATCATAGTAGCACTGCACAGGGTGAGAGAAGGCTGGACAAAGAACACAGCTGGTGCACTGGCAGAAGCTCAAAGGCACTGAGGGAAGTTCTGGGAAACACTCAAGAAAGCAGCACAAGGCTAATAAGTGGCTCCTATTTAGATTTCCCCTGCTCAGAAAGGTTTTGCTGCCAACTGCTTCTTACATCACAGCACGGATTTTTTTTTTTTTCCTTCTACTGACATTCATAGGATCATTATGATTCCCCAAGAGGACATTTTCAGATGCAATTTATTATACTCTTTAACTCTACACAGTTATGGAAAACCTTGGGACATCCCCTGCCATGCAGCATTCCAGTAACTGCCATAGGGACAGATAACAGTAAAACAACATGATGAAGCAGGAAGGCATGTGATGTAAGCTTATCACCTGTTACACCAGCCTTAGGTGCAGAAGTCCTTTCATCTTCACATTGAGAACCAGACCAAAACACAAACCTTTTACAAATGAGGTTTCTAAGATCTTTACAGAAATTTGGGAATGAGACTCTTTCACCTGTTAGGGACCAATGACTTGGCAGGTGGTCCCAGCAGGTTGAGCTGCACCATGGTTTACTTCTTACAGCTGAACACATGGGTAGGAGAGTTTTCCATCTTCATCTATCATCTCCAAATACATTTTTCCATGACAAGACTGGAAGACAAATAGGCAGGGGTTCACCAGAACCCACTGGCTACCCAATTTTTTTGCTTAGATAAAACACCTGGAAAGCTTAAACAGGGAAATTTCTCTTCCCTCTGCATAAAACACTAACTCTACCTCTTGATTTCCACTCCTTTTAAGCTAGTATTAAGATAATGGACAAATCATAAGGCAGGTTCTATTCATGAGAGTTAGCTAGAGAAAACAAGCAGCTAGAGGGACCAACTTCCATATGTTTCTTACATCATAGCTAGAGATAAAAGGAAAAGCTATAACAGCATTCCACCAAAGACCCTCATATGTAACTGCCTTGCAGTCTAAGAACATAAATACAGTAGGTGAGAATGCAGTACACAGTAATATAAGCATCAGATTATTAATCCTAAAGTTTATAGTTATACACTTCAGTTCATCCAGGTTTACGTCAAACGCCAGAGCAACAAAGTGGCAGTAAAAAGGAGTTTCCTGCCAAATCAACCCCAGGAAATGCAGGAATCCCAGTCATTACCAATCTACACCTCACCGGATTTCCAGCACAAAACAGAGGTGCTAAATTTGCTTTTTTAAAACAAATGAATGCCAGTCTTTAAATGAAGGTTGCAGAGGAAAGGCAAATAATCCCACTAATGAAAGGAATTAGGAAGACATCTGCACTATTGATTTACTTTTTTCTTGTAACTTACCCAGATCTGAAATAATTAATTTGGAGACAAAAGATTTGGCCATGATCACAGCTGTTAACATGTTCAGGTAAATCTGACAAAGAATTTTGGCCAACACAAAAATCACAGAAAAGCCCAGGTTGAAAGGGACCTCTAAAGGTTCTCACTCAAGCTTTTACGGGAAAGGGAGCCTGAATGAGGACAAAAGCAATGAGATTTCAGAAGAAAACTGCTATTTTGCTATTTATAGAAAGTAAAGTTTTGGATTTTCATTCTGGAGGAAAAAAACCAAAAGAGACAGCAAACCCCCATTCAATATCTAAGCAAAAGTAGAACACAAAAAATCCCCAAGCAGTGTCAGTCTTGGAGTGAGTTGTCATCAGAATTCATCTAGGCTCTGGAGATACCTTTGAGATAAAGGACCCTGGCTTAATCCCCTGTTGTTTTTAACAACATATTTGGAAACTGTGAAGTCAGTGCTTGGTGCTGTGCTCCTGCAGCTGGGCTGCTAGCAGCATGGTTGATTAAGATGTGAGCATAAGCTGCAACTGAGTAGAACTTCACTTAAGTCTTCTCCAAGCTCAAACCTAATTGTGGAAAATGTTTGTACCTTCCTTATCATGCCAAAAGGTGTAATCTGGCCCTGTACCATTTTGAGTCCAGAAAACACACTTCAGGAGAGAGACCTATAGATGCCCATTTAGTTCATAAGTCACAGGGGATTTGCCTAAAAAGCTTCCACTCTGCTCATGCACATATCAGATCGCATAGTTTTTATCAAGCACTGTTTCTATATTTTTCTCAAGAGGAATGGGGGGAAGTGAAATTTGTCTTAGGAATTATCTAAAGAAGCCAGTGTGGCCAGTGATTATCAATAATTAAAAGCCATTCAAATGACAAGCTTGTCAGCTTGCCTGAGTTGTAGTTAACTGACCATCCAAGACTCAACATAAAGGCCCTTGCCATAAAATAGGGGTTTTCACTTGTTAAAAAGGATGATTCCATTATATATTTTTGTAGAAAAGAATAGTCCTGACCATCCTGGGCTGTACCAATTCTCATAAAAATATCAGAGAGTATCACATGAAGAGCACACCCAGCAATCACGTTTGATGGGGCAGGAAGTTTGAATTTCATTACAAAATATTCCACTCACATTTTCAAGCACAGGCTCTGAATGGGCAAAATGGAAGTGTCGGTCAGGCGTGGTGGCTTTTACCTTCCCAACTCACTCAAATGAGCAATAAATTGTATAATTTAGAAACGCCTTGTTGCACCTAAGTGAGCCCAATCAATGGCAAAGTCACAATGACCCCGTGAAACTTGAGGAAACAAAAATCCCAGCCTAAAGATACTTTACATAGAATTTAAATGCACTTGCCTAGAGACACAGGAAGCCTGTTTCTGTAAGCTTCCAGGTAGAAGACAAAGAAAAAGCAGGAATAAAAGTCTGTATGTGCAGACGGACACAAGAAATAGAGATGGAAGAGAGAAATGGAAGTGTTCTGCTAATTCCCTTTCCCTAAGAGAAGCAAAAGCTGTGATCGCCCTGCAGAATCAGTGTCACAGCCTCAGCTCAACCTGACCTGGAGCAGCGAATGACCTCTGCTGGCTGCAGATGCAAAGCTGTAGCTGCCTTCAGAGTTATTGCTCTGTGCTGGCTTGAAAGAGCAGCACAAGCCCCAGCTGAAAACAGCGTGAAAAGTGTCACTGAAAACAAGCCCTTGAAATTAACACTCATGGCAAGCTAGAGATCCATAGGAAGTTTAAAATCACTCAAAGGATTATGTCCTTGGCCTGGCAGTAGCTGACCGATGCAGAACATCTGTTTACTGACATCTGGGACTTCCAGATTTTTTGATACAATGGAACTTCCCATCTTCCTTTCAATTAAATTCCGACCATAAAAAGGAACTTCCCCACACTTTATACAGTTCTGAGAAATAAAAACCCTTACACTGAACTCTGGTTCCAGTTCATTAATAAGCCCTGCTTTTCCAATAAAGATCAAATCAAAATTATTTACGATGAAAAAGATCTGCTTTGCGACTACACCTCCTTTTCTGACTTGGCTTGCTAGCTGGCTATCATTTAGTGACAGTTTGCAATAGAAATACATTGGTGCTGTGGGATTTTTCAAGAAAATAAATGGCTTTGAAAACTGCCCTTTGATCATAGACTGGTTTGTGAATAGCTAAATCTAACACTCAGAAGAGAGCTAAACACTCACAATAGCTAGGACAAGCCTTAAAGTTGCCAGTCCAGGACTAACTTACATCCTCAGTAGTAGGAGGAAAAAACCACAACTTACAGAAAGCATCGCTGAGCTGTCCTGTCCTGTTATCTTAACAGCAACACAATCATCTATGGCAGCATCTGCTCCAGTGCATGTAACCGTATTGTAGTGCAGACACAAATGAAGTGCTTTAAAGTCCCAAAAAATTAAAGTATCTTCAAGTGAAATGAGCACATGTACAGAAACAGTGATACAACCAAGGCCACAGACTAGAGCAGCAGACAAACCAGAGAAAAAAATATATCATTTCTTAGTTTATTATGCAACATCTAAGTGCAGGATCATTACCCTACCTAGTGAGGCACCTCCAATATCTCTCTGCATGGGAAAAGCTATATTATTTTAAGGGTCAGTTTCAGTTACACGGCTAGACAGCTCCCCTATTTGTTGCTATGCTACAAAGCAAATATTATTGCCTTTTAGTTTGTTTAATCACAAGCAAAAAAGGTATGGGGAAGTAATTCTCTGTCCTAATTTACTACAGGGAAAACCTGTCCTTAAAATGAGAGCAGCTTGGCTTAATGGGCAACTCCTAGAAGTTAAATGGGGAATATTCTGTCTGGTGCCAAGCTTCAGGATCATCTTAAGGTAATATATGTAGATAAGGGAGGTGATAAAAATCAACAGGAACTCTTCCCACTCTAGGCACCAGCTAAGAAATTTTCTTAATTACATTCTACCTGGAAATAAGGCAGCAATGATGGAAAGAGCAGGAAGGAGCATGACTGTGGCCACAGTGGCGCTGAAGGCTTTTATCATGCTTTGACCACAGAGCATGGCTTCCACTGGCTTCCACACCTTCTGTACTGAAAAAGTCTTATTTAATGAGATGAACAGTTAACTGGTCAGGTACAAGTGGACGCTGTGCTGGATGGAGAGATGTTATTTGCATAATCAATTCATATTCTGCCAAGGTTGGCTCAGGTATTTGCCTGGTAATAGCAACAGAATTTATTCAGAAAAGTGTGTTAGAATATTCAATTTTATCTTCTGGGTATCAAAACCCTAAACTTTGATCAGCCATCCATTGCACTGAATAACATATACAGGTTTGACCAAGCCCAAGATAGCATTTAGCTAATATACAGTCTACTCTTGAGGTAACAGACTCTCAACCTTTGCAAATCTTCATTGCCCTTAGCAATATATTCCACAATGCAATCAATAAATTGCATTAGAAATGTGCCCAGTCTCCAATTTCAATTTGTATTGCTTCAACTTTCAGTGAAATACTACGTATTGTCTGACAGATTAAAAAGTCCTTTAAGTACCAAAATTCACTCTGAAAGGGAAAGTGACTACATTTAAATCACCACTCAACCCTTTTTTATAAGTGAAATAGAAAATGCCAAAGCATTTTATCCTGTCTCTCAATACTTCCTGTAGTCTTGTACTCTCAATTTTAAACACATTTTCCAAGTGTAATAAAAATTGAAACAGTAATAATAAAGCATTGCCTGATCTGTCCCACTTCACAGCTAAACATTGCTTTGCAAACCTACTTACCTGTGGTAAAATAATCAGATTGGTTTTACACAGTAACAACAGAACAAGGGCAGGAACACCACACAGGGTCACCTGTAGCTCTTTAAAAGGGAAATAGTATTTTCTGTACAAGAGTACAAATATAAAGTAGTCACATATGTAATAAGAAAATATTAGCACCAGCCAGTGCTCTCTGCTTAGTCTCTGCCTGTATTATTCTTTTACTACTTCTCACAGCCTTTATTGGTTATAAAATTAAAGAGTAACTTGATCGATCAGGTATTGAAAGTCCCACACGGCCCTCCAATTTGATTTGGATCATTCTCTACCCATCAAGCTCCCTGAAAATTACTCTGGCATTTACTCTTTGCAGGTGAATCCAGTCCCTGGGATCTCAGCTGGGCACCAACTTCTGGCAGTCAGGGAAAGCTCCTGGCATCTCTTTGGCAGCATCAATCCTTTCCCTGCTGTAACAAACTCGCACTGCTCCAATTTCCAGAAGTTGCTGTGAGCACACATGTGCTGTTTTGACACACTAGCACACCAGAGTTTCTTCCCTTCCTTAGAAAAAGAAAAAGTGAAACTAAACTGCTGCCTCTCTTTAGCCCTACTCAGCACTAACAGATGCTCTTCCCAGAGCAAGCTGCAGCAGCTACACGAGCATTGTACTTGGTCTCAACTTTTCCCATAGATTCAGTTATTTTGATTCTGTGACAGCAAATGTGATGGAAGATGACCACTGATGCCTCTTATCACAGGTCATTTCTCTTGTTTTAAGAGCTTGCAGGGTCCTTAAAAAAAAGGGGGAGGGTAAAGACTGAAGTTTAAGACCTCTTATAAATACCTTATAATTATCCATGTGAAAATATGCTTACTGGCTTCATTTTTTTCCAATGTAGCCTTGCAGTGTTACTATAGGCTCTAAGTCAATAAAGGCTGATAAAACTCTAGGCCAAATCTCATCCTCCTTATTCAGACTCTTTGAACAAAGATCTTTAAATGAAGGAACAATCTTAAGATGCTGCCCCCACTCCACAAATCAAGGGAGCCAGACACTGCTGAAGATGCCCTTGAACACTGTAAACAGCAGTAAAGTTCTACAGGATAGATTTCAGTTTGCTCCTTTCGTAACCTTCTCCCCTCTGCCCCCGGCCTCTCCACCCCCATACTGTTCTACACCTTTTGATTTATTCAAGACCCACAGAAGAACCATCGGGGTATTTGAAACTAAGCTCAGCAAGAGATAGCAATGTCAGAACCAGTCATTAGCTTAGATCTTAAATCCCAAGTGCACAGTGAATTATATTCACTTGCAAAGATGCTGTACAAGCTATGGTGATAAAAAGGGACTTCAACTCTATGAAGGGACAGGTAGAATAAATCTTCACACTTCTCAATTTCTGGTCCCATTTGCTGCAGCCTAAAGGAACAACTTTACAAGTGTAGTATCACCTGTGGTATAGGACAAAGCTTATTACCCCTGTGCTCATTGAGCACAAATCTACCTATGCTGAGCACCATAAAAATTGAGCCTTCTTTTGTTATGCTCAAGGCTATCAAGATCAAAATAAATAACATCAATTGGTCCATTAATTAAGTACAGTTTGGAACAATAAACACTGGACCTTTCTTTTACTAGAATAGAATTAAAGCCTGATCTCAGCCAGAAAGAGCTGAGTCCCAACTGGATTTTCAGCTTTGTCTAAAGTCCAACCATAGTTAATAAAACATATTATTGACTTATTCTTCTTGAGGGTATCTATACCCAGCAACTTCTCACAGCAGCAACAAGTACAACATCCAAGCAACAGCTTCGTTGAGCAAGGACTATGATAGTGCTCTGCTATGCATGAATGACAGAGTGGATATTCTGAGATATAATTGGCATACAGTTGATTTAAATTATTCTTTCTAGGAGAAAGCATGAAATTCCACAGCTCTGAGTAGTGTTTTCATGTCCAGGTGTTACTGGGTGTTAGGCAGGGAGCTTCCAAATGGGATACTTCAGGGTACAGAGCTGAACTTCAGTCTCCCAGTGATTTCAGCCAGAGCTTTGTAATCATACCAAGAGCTGATGGAATTCTCTTGATGACATTGGCAGTCAGACAATACCTTTTGGGAAGGAAGAATGCAAGATTAATATTTTTTCCACCCCTATGAAACATGAGCTTTATGTACCTAGCCCTGCTGATGCATCATAACCCCCATTATCTCAAATAAAGGTATAATTCTGGGCATCGTGCTAATACAACTGTCTTCAATTAGCAAATATTTAATTTGTCATCTGCTAATTAACTAACTGGCATGTTTTCCAAGATGTGACAGCATGGAAAGGAGAGTGCTAGAACAGCGTCTATTCTAAATCGAGCTTTGTGCAGCCTTGGGCTTAGAAAGTCCAAGAGAAATATCCCAGCTCATCATATCCAAAATAAAATCTGTGATTGCAATGCTGGCAAGCATTATCACTTATTTTTGCACAATAAACAGGGATTTTTTCAATCAGACTCTCAGTCTGGAGCTTTCAAAAACCTCGTTGTTACTTCTTGTCAGCCCTAGCTGTTACACAATTTTAGTTATCAGTTCACATTGCTCCCCCAGTAAACACTTCTCACATTTTCCATTAGAAGATCCAGTCACAGACAGGTAGCTGAGCACCTAGTACCATTTCAGGGTAGGTTATTTTTCACTGATCTGTCACAAAGCATCCGACTTTATTCCCATGCAGGAAGACTTGCAAGACTGTATTTCAATTGGCAATTTTCACTCTGAAAAATTATTTCCTCTTGCATTCCTGACACTTCAGTTGAGTTGAACTTTATTTAACTGAAGCTTAATTCATGCAATGTATAATCAAATTAACACATTTTTACTTCAGCTTGCAGTAGTTTTTATCTATTTTGCAGTGATTCATTTTAATCAGCAGGCAGCACAACACATTCCTGGCAACAGGCTTGTTCTGCCCTCCCAGTTAGCAGAAACACCTGGGAGTGAACTGGGAATGTATTGATTTTTCCACATAGCTGCTGGCTACAAATCCATATTCATAATAACATGGAATCTCTCACTTTTATCAAAATATAAAAGAAAAATGAAAATGAAGCAAAAATATATGCAAAAAGTATTAAATTAGTGAACACTTTGTTCAGTCCCTTGGCACATAAGTACTGAAAGAAAACAACATTAATGTTATACACCAGATCAATTAGCCAAACACAGCCTTTGCTGCTTGTTATTACAGCTATCTGCCTGGACCAAAATACAGACATCATATTCCAGCCTAAACATCAACTGACATTGGACAGACAGGAGCCTGTGGCTTAATAACCTTCTGACACGTGTATCAGCCCTAGAAGGAGTCCTGAAAACTGCATTTTCACCTAGCCCCTGTCCAGTCCAAGACCACACCTTAGATAAGCCAGTCTCAGTGTCCAGGCCCTTTGCACACCCAGGAGAAATCCTCCAGATTCTCTCTTCCCCAGAGTAAGATCTGACCTTAATGCTGGGATGGGATAATCCAACAGTATAGAGAACCAAACCAAACAGACTATGGCAAATGAGACTTCTCCATAGTTACATGTGCACTTATCCTAAAATTCCTCACTACGGAACTTTAGGGAATATTAGTAAGAGTAGAAAAGGCTGTCAAGCCTTTATCTTCAGGCTACTTCTATGAGCCTGTGCACTAACATCCCTTTGCATACCAAGGATGGTTATAGCTACCAAGCATGAGACTAATACCAGGGTTATTTTCACAACCTTAAGGAGAGGCTGTGTGCTAAAACATTGCCTGGTGCCATGAGACTTTACATCATCCTCACAATGTGATTGGAGAGCTCAGATGGTGTCAAGCTCAAAGCCTCCTCAAGCAGTGGCAGAAAGGTCACCCTGCACTTTCTGCCTGACACCACATAGCAAGAGCAAAGCATGACAGGAGAATTCCTCAGAGGCCCAATTGCTTTTGATCAACAGGTGATCTTCCACTGTATGCATACACAGAACCTAGATTAGTCTGTGATCAAGTAAACAAATACAATATATTAAGCTTTATAGTAAGTTAATGGCTATGGCATTTTATAACGGTCCGTTAATAGTCTATTCATATAACTTAAATACACTAGAAAAGGAAAATAACTCCATATAACTCCAAAATAAGCCTTACCTGCCCAATTACCTACAGAAATAAGCATGTTTGAGTTTTGGATTGGAGACAACGTGCAGGTTGTCTTCTAGTACAAACAGACAGCAAATGCAAATTACATATAAGCGATCTAAACACTGCAGATTGGCTACACTAAGCCAAAAGGGCTGTCATGCAACATTTCTTCTTCAGGGTTTTTTTTTTACCTACCTGTCAGTACTGTGTATTGATAATACTTGAAGCTGAACAATTAGCAGTACACTAAGTTTTTGCAGCAAAGCATATGAAAAGTTATACTCTGTTCACAAGCCTGGCTTGGAAGGAATAGTCTCATAAAAGAAAGTATATGCCTAGCTCTTAACTCAACTAGATACATGGCATACTAACTTAAAACACTTCATGATTAAGCTAGCAGGTCTTAACAGCTTCAAGAAACAACCCATTACACTTCCATGAGCTCTCCTTCAGGAAGATTAATATCTTGCAGAAACACAAGACAAGCAGGTAGAGGGGTTGAGGTCAAACAGGCCAATCTGCAATCATCAGATGCTGCTGGAAGGCATCTTTAATCATGATCAAGCTCCATGTGCTCACAAAACTTTCCTGCCAACAAGCCTAGTTTTACCCCTTCTATTTTCTAACACACATCAGTACCACTTTTCCACACCAGAGACAGAAACAAGAATCCTCTTTCTCATTTGTATCTCCAGGAACTACTGTGTTGCTGCAGGCTGTTAACAGCTAAACATGTTGTACTCTTACCATAAGTAATGGACCTTAAATTTTCTCCTGTTGGCCTTCTACATTGAGATAGAGTGGGGAGAGCAAAACCAGAATCAAATAAGGGAATATCTCAATTTCCTCTGCAGCAGGACAGTGTCATTCTGGGCAAAGCTAACTATACAAAGGGGAATCCATTATATAGTGATTTTAAGAGATTTTACAAGTTCATTCACTGTTGAGTAGCAATAACTCATTCTTTGGGTTGCATTAAAGCAAGATAAGTCCTCCTTGCTCAGAAAAACTTGTAACAGTTGGACAGCTCTTACTAATGAGGTCTTAAGTTCAAATCCAGATGTTTATAGAAAGTAACCAGCTCTAGAGTGCTGCTAATGCTAGAAAGGGCTCAGTGGAAGACTCCATTATTTCTTTGATATAAAAGCTTAGACTTAATTAAAAATTGTTTTCCTCACACACATATTCAAGGATTTGTCTGCGAAAAGCAATGTGATAGTCCTCTTGGAAGTGAATTCTTTCACAATATCTAGAAAAAGATGTCACATTTAAGTGATATTTGGAGGAAGAGTCACCACACTACTTGTTCCAAAACTCATTAGTTGTGGCACCATAACAAATATCTTAGAAAGTACCTATAAACAGTTCTTTGAGAAATTCCTTTTACAGTGAAAGTTCAGGGCAAATGACCCCACTGCTTACACAGCTTTGCTTTACACAGGAATGGAAACCTAAGCCTGTCACACATTTCCACAGAACTGTTCTCCAAGCGTATTCTTAGAGGACAGTTACATTTGATAGAAAACAACCATTTGCTGCTTATGAGAATTGCTGGCAGGAGCAATGTCTCCACATAGAAAAACATTTCATTAGATTTCCCTCACTCCAAGATAAATCAGTGCTAAGGAAGATGGTCCTTTACACATACTGAAAGCAGAAATCCCAGTTAAGATCACATTAACTTGATTTCTTTTAAGCTTTGGCAAAATTAATTCAGTTTGAGCCTCGCACATGTAACAGCATGAGTTGTGTTCCTATTGCAGTGCTGCCTGTTGAGTAGTTTTCAAGGAACAGCCACATCAGTCCTGTGCTGTAATGCTCCAAGTTAATTCTTTCCTTGAATTTTAGGCCTTCAATTTACATGGTAAGTGTCCCAGAACTTATAAAGTCTGTTACTCCAAGATGATTTCTAGAACCTGCTGGTATTGGCACACTTGTTTACATGCACCAGTTTAAGTGCAGTCCCATGTGTTTTGCATTCACCAAAAATATCTTTGGCTCATAGTATTTCAATGACTCCATCTCACTATGTCTGTGCATTTCAGGGATTTTTATGGCAGGAAAAAATCAGGCCGAATTGGAAAAGGAAGATAGCGTATTAAAACGTCAATCTTCCTGCAGCGCTTTTCCTTGTAGTTTCAGTGTATAAAGTTGCCCAATGGCATTTCTCATTGGAAAGGCAGATGGAAAAATTCTGATGTAAACCAATGGACTCTTGGTTAAGAGACTTGTCAGGCAGAAAACTAATAGTTAAGCAAGTTGTAAACCAGATATCCCATTCATCACACTGGCATATCAACAAAAACAGAGAACAGTTAGAAGATAAATACTTGAGTCTTGAGTCTCAAAAACTTTCATATTTATAGTTCATAAATACCAATGTGATCATGAGTCTCAAAATCTAAACTTTCCTTCCTTCAAAATATTTAGGACAACTACTTGAAGGGGGAGTTAATTTTGCTTTCTAGACATAGCCACTTCCCAGCTAGAGCCTGACAGCTTACCCAAAGCCAACTCAGCCAGCTCCCTTAGTCCCAAGCCTGATCTCTTCTGACCTACTGAAGAAAATTTTAAGTTGTACCCTATTCCCATTGTCTACTTACCAGGTAAAGAAATTCAGTGTTACTAGCATTTAATTTGAAACCGAAGTTGGCATTTTCAACGCAGCTTTGCAGATATTGGATGGCAGTATTAAGCTACAGCCCTTGCTTTTTTACCAGAGAACAAAATGCTTTCTGAAGCTGGCTGTGCTCAATACAAGAGCTCCCACTGCAGTACTTATTGCAGTTTAACAGCACTGAACCCAGTAAAATTTCAGGAACTCTTCAACTGAGCCATCCCTTTTAGAGATACAGAATGCAGACATAAGAAAAAAAAAAAAAGATTTTATTATGCATTTACATTTTCCCAATCCACATTTTCAGAAGAATTTTCCCAAGATAACAGCCACCTTCATTAGCACCCAGTGCTAGTGGAGCAAGCAGTCACAGCAAAGCTCAGCTTTCTGTATTCCTCTGTCATCCTTCCCATCCCAAGAGAATTCTTGTTGTGCCTCCAATATAACTAATTAACACCAATATTGAGATGAAGACAAACGACCAGCTGAGTAAGTGGAGCACAGGGAAGGATAACTTCAGCTGAACAGTTTTTCTAAAGCTCTCAAACATATTTTCCCTTCCAGAAGAAATCCTGCTGATTTCACATTGCCAGACCAGTTGTTACAAACCAAAATAAGTTGGTAATAGCTCCAAACCCGATTTTTTAGGCACCTTTCAATGCCAGACCCACACCAAGCGAACAAAACATCCACTACTGAACAGTTTCTGGAGAATCAATTGTTCCAAGAAAAGAATGAAGGCAACAGGCAATCTACATGGGGTATCCAAATAGATAGTGAGGTTAAAAGAGTCAAAACACTTTCTTAATCTTTGTTAGTTCCACACATCTGCCCTTTAATTATTACATTTGTGCCTGCCCTATTACTTCCACCTTTGCTTTCTTAAACCAGTTCTCCCCATCATCCCTTTGCTGTGCTTACAACAATAATTCCTGGTCAGGAACATTGATACTAGACATCGAGTTCTCATCAGCCTCCAGAGAAGCCATAAGTGTGCTGAAAATTCAAACAGTTGACTACAAAAAGAAGTCATAGCCAGGACAGGACATGAAAAATACTCAAATAATCTTCCAGTGTTTTACAACCCTCATGCACTTTGAGCAGAGCCAGAAAGTAATTGTAGGGAGTGAAATGTTATCATTTAAAAATAGACGTTTTAATGAAAGATAGCTATGTTCCCCACATGAAATGGATAAAACCTTTCCTTATCCTACCATAGGATTTCCTTCAGAGAAATCTCGTCTGTAACACTATACACTGCTAATCACCGATGAGCACAAAGTGCTCTTTAAATACACCAGCAAGCTGTACAGGGTGTTCTCTTACACTGACCCTGAAAGCAAAACTCATATTTGACACCTTTTCTTGAGCAAGCTTAGAAAGGCCTGCAAAGGGTTAAACAAAAGCAAACATCTTTTGAACAGTAGCACAACATTATCTGAGCATCAGTCACAGCCAATGCCGCAAAATCAATTGTGCCATATGAAAACACCTTGTGCAGTGGCTTTGAGGGACGGCTGTAATTTAAACACCGTAGAATTCATGTTGGCTGAAAGGGAGGAAAAAGAAAACAGAGGGGGAAAAACAAATTAAAAACCTTTCACTGTATCCAGGAAGCACAAAGAAAATGGACAGAATTGAACAGAACTGCAGACTGCTGGCACAGAAACCAACGTACACACTAACTGGACTTGGAAATGTTCAGGGTGTATTCTGAAAAGGGGGTTCAGACCAGAGACAAATGAAGTTCCGTAGCTACCAACCAATACGCTTTAACAATGGAGAGAAACTAATCATCATTTAACAACTCATCTTCATTAATTTCTGAACACGTATACAAGCATTTACGTCCTACAGCAGGTGACCAGCTCCCCAAGCCCTCCCCTCCCTTCCTGACCTGCCACAGGTTGCCCCCTGTGAGTGCCGAGCTTCGCACGAACACCCTGTGTACAGAGCAGCTCAGCCCATGCACTGCCAGGCTTATTCTCCAAACAAGTCCTGAACTTACATACAGGGAGAAGAACCTTGGACAGGGGGCCCGTGCCATCTGTGCTGTTTAAAAATAGATGTCACTTCCATTCAAGTTTGACCTTGAATCTCTTTCTCTACACAGCGTAATCTATATAGATAATGATTTCAGGTAAACCAAACAAATCTGCAGAGCACAGATCATGAGGTCTGTTATGTCCCCATTTGTATTTCCATCTACAACTGCTCACGTCCTTTCCTTCTCAATTTGTTATGCAGTGTACAGCAGTAAACCAGATGCATTTTGCTCTTGTTTTGAGACAAACTTCCATGCCTGACAAGATCTCTGAAAGGAAAACAGAAGTCTGGAAAACTGGAAAAGCACTGTTTAAATGTAGTGAAACTTCATTTGATCAAAATCATATATAAATAGCCTAAAAAACACAGGGACTTCTGCTAGTATCTTTATTTAACTTGCTGACACAACTTGTGGCTGTTTGTGCTTTTGTTACCAATATCTGTTTTATTATTGTGCAGTGAGTTGCTACAGTGCACATTGTCCTAACAACGTGCACTTTTTGTCTCTATCATCCAGGTAACTGAAAATAGACCACAACAATATATATACACATGACCAACAGAATTATAAAAGCTAAAGGTGCAAGTCCAACTTGCCACTGAGTATTAATGAGAATGCATGGATGAAACTTAAACCTTTTGTAACTGTAAGTTACCTTTACCTAGACTGACTGTTCTGTTTCAGCCAGACCTTAGGTTTACCCAGATTCTCCACAGAATTACATGAAGTTCTTCATGCTGTCGAAATAGAATAGAGATGAATCATCCATGAGTCCACACAATCAATCTATTATGTCAAATGACTAAAGTAAAGCTGGGATCAAAGCAAACCTTCCTTCTGCAAATCATTTTTAGAAGACAATATTTATTTCCAATTTAATGAAAAGATGTTCTTGCTTCCCATAGTGTTCTCTAGCCTTCACCTATGATTGCTAAGGCCCTAATTCTACTCTTCATAAGATGCTTTTATGGTTAAGATTATTGTCATGTCCAGTGGCCATGATAATCAATTATCAATAGTTTCATTATTATGGACAAGCTAACAGGATAATTCAAAGAGGTTTGTGCATCACTGGTCATTTTCTAGATTATGAAGACAGTGATTCTGCAGATTCCATCCCTGAAGAGACAATATACCTATCAGACGAACCTCACCATTCTAAATCCAGTGAAAAATAGCTTTTAAACACAATCCTTTCTCCACTTACAATGCCAGCTGCACAGATTGCTTAAAATTTATGAAGGCTGCAAATTTCTGATGACAAAGTTCCACTGATTATCTCTCCATGCATCAGTATTTTACTTTCTTGTGCATCTATTAAAGCCCAGGAATCTGGCACATCAGTGAGATGAGATCAGACTCTACTCAGCAAAACAGGAACTATACAAGATTCACAGGTTTCCACTACAAAGTGGAACTCCAAAATCTGGTTGCTAACAAGCAGGTTACCCATGGCAGAGTAGTGCTGTTTCAAATCTTTAACTTACATTCACTTATTTCTCTACCTCAGGCGTACCAGTGATAAACATTACTACACTTAAATAAGTATTTTCTCTTCACATAGCCATTCATTTGTCATGCTGATCATTTAGATGATAAACATGAAGACCATTTTACAGATATCAGTTTTCTTTTGGAAGAGATGCATTTACTTAATGCATTGAGCTAATGTGGTCAAATAGTAATGCACTACATTTTCTGTATTTAAAGAGAGATAGCACTGAGCCTCTGGGAAGCCTGAGGGACTTAGCCAAGAAGTTCATCAAGAGGCAAAAGGGAGGTCAACGCTCTTCAGGCTGTCCTATCCTTCTCATTGAAATTCATTCACAGCTGCAAGTAAGTCTTGGTAGAGTCACTGATCATTGCCAGAGTGGGAAAAGCTCAACAAGTGTGCTCTCAATCTCACAGCTCCAATTTACATGGCATACCTGATCCTGAGAAGCCACCCACTATATGATGTACATCAGCAGAAGAAGGAACAGATAGCAAAAGGAAGTATTGGAATTGTCTTATCTCCTACTATTCTACAATGGTAAGAAACCTCATCGAAGCCTCAGCCACTGTAAAGAATTGCATGATATGAAGTTGCAGTCTTATCAGAGGGGAGTGTGGGCCAACACATTAGCATAGCTAATTGGATCCTGACCTTTAAATGAAATTGAGGTAGGTAGCCAACTGCTCACAAATTCCCTAGCTGCTGTCTGTCATTTGTTTGGCTTCACACAGATCTCTTTATAAGCAAAAAATTGAAGTCCTCACTGCTTTCTTAGCTTGCCAATAACAGCCCTAATGTACTTGAGTCCCTGGCAGGGTAAAGAAAGGAAAGGCATGTTTTGTGATGTCATGTGCACATATATAGAAACCTATGTGTCTTCATAAACATATTGGTCTTCCGATTGGAAAAAATGAGACACCTGGAATATACATCAAGACTGCTGAAATTACATTCGCGTGAAATTAAAATGATAATCAAAGGTTGTTTACAGAAGTGCTGATGTTAAATACTGTAATTCAAAGTCTGTTTAAGGCTTTACGTGAAATTTCTGAAATTTGAGCAATTTAGATTGTAACTAGAAGTATTTTGAACATGCAAATTAGTAACTACATGCTTAGCTTTCCGACAGATGAAACGCCTTGCCAGCAAAGCTGTTAGAGAGTTTCACAGATTGCATACTCTGATAAATGCATATCAGGACATCTGCAAATGTGGAGTAACTGGATGAAGAGGATAAGTCTTCAGAAATTGCACTGAGACAGATTTAATCAGGCATGATCATCTGATCATGTTTCTGCATCTTTTTAGTCTCCCCTAGGTTAGCAGCAACACCATAGCAGGAAACAGATATTTTTAGGCAACATCTATAGTACTCCAGCATGAAATAAAAGGAAGAGCTGTTTCAATACCAGTCTGATCACAGGACAGAGAAGCATTTTCCAAATAAACTTCTGTCAGTATTTACCTCTAACAAGCTATATCTACTAAGTATTTATTGTAGTGGTTAACAGAACCCTGACCAAACACTGTCTGGATAGTGAACACATTCAGACTGCCAAGAGGAACCACACAGCACTGGAGATAGAGCCCCTATGCTGTCAAAGCACAATTTCAATTAAGGCAACTTGATCAAATTGCTCTGTCATTCAATGCATTGGCTTAGCTACAGTGAGCATTGTACCCTCCTGACAGTGCAATTTCTCTCCCAAACTAAAGAGAATAACTCTTCATCAAGCAGAGAGAGCTTAAACATAAAGCTAGCTGAAGCCTGTAAAGAAACAGTGAGTTTTCCCCTCAATCCAATACTATGGAAAGAGTTTAGATAGAATATTTCTTCCCATTTTTCACAAAGTTTCTGCACCTTGATTGCACCATCTGTGGGCCCAGGAGAAGTGGGAACCCAGAACTGTAGCCAAAACAGTCCTGGGTCACAGAGAGCACTAGATGGCAAAGGAACCTCCATGGTCCGCACGCTCAGAAAGGGAGACAAAGCCAAGCCACCCCAAAGAGAGAAAACTGAGGTTTCTGCTAGGATACCAATGAAGTAGCACAGAGAAACATTTTCTCAGGGTTCTGATTTGCCTCAAAGATCCACCTAGAGAGCTGTTGCCATGCAAGCACATCCACTGCCTTATCCACCTGCAGAGTTTTATACAGAGCTTGCGTGTCTCTGGCTTGGTGCTTGACAATAGCTATTGAATTGCAGAAGTGAAAGAGCACAAACAGGTGAGGAGACTAAGCTTTGTTGATTACTGGGAAGGAAAGGAAGTCACTCACACCCTCCCCACTAGGGATCTATTCTATTCTGCTCCCTCGCCCCTTGGGTCTAATCCAGACCCTACTGCAGGCAGTAGAAATAGCCCCATTGAGATTTACACTCTTCAAGCAAAGACGGGGAAAAAAAGAAGAAAGACAGAGAAGTCAGATTGAAAAATGTACTTGTAAGACAGTCACTGTATTGAAAATAGTGCATATTTATGCATCCCTAAATTTATCTCTGGCTGTTTGGTCATACATGGCACCTTTCAACTTTTACACCCTCAAGGAAGAAAAACCAAATACTTTGTGTTAAGAATGTTGGGTTACAAAAAAATATCATCCAAGCCCCATTACACAGTTGAACACTAGCTTCAAAACCAAATACTACTGTAAAACAAATACATAGAAACTTCCAATTTTTTTTTCATTTATTAAGCTTTCTATACCAGCTCCATCCCGCTGCAACTCTTCAGAGCACTACTAGACTCACACCAGTATCTACAGCTCTAAAGCTAAGGCAGCTAACTCTAAGGATTTTACAGCCTCTAAAACACTTTAACAACATTCGCTCTTACAGGAGCACCTGCATTTATATATACGCTAGACCTTGTTTTTTTGTGAGAAAGTGAGCTGAGAAGACCCACTACAATGTTGTGGCAACACAGTGCTGCAGGGCTTGCCTATGCTGCTGCTCAGGCACTCACATCCTCACATAATCTGCAGTTAGGGAGGCTTTTCCTAGAAACTTCTTGTATACAAGCAGTAAACACAGCCAATAAATCAAACAACCTAATAAACATTCCATTTAAATTTTAACCAAGTATAAAACCAGAAAAAAGTTGCAAAGCAAAAATATTTTTTATAGAGACACTACAACCCACAATAAGCATTAACAACTGAAACTACCGTAGTCTGTGGCTGACTTTGACCCTATAAAAACATAAAATACATTGCAAATGCTAATACCACAAACAAAGTAAGAATATTACTGTCTCTGTAGTTCAGATATTTGCCTCCATCGCAAACAGAATAATAAAAAAGGAAGAAAACCCACATTTTTTTCCCATTCACATACTAGAGAAAACATCAGGCACACAAATCTCACCCACAATATAAAGAGAAAGCAGCTAAGCTCTCAAAAGACTAGGTTTAAAATGCTTAAAAAGCACTATGAAAACATAAAAATTGCAAGGACTTACTCTGTGAAGGTACCAAAACCATACAGCTAGGCCTTTTTCTTCTCACCAGTCTCTCTGAGAAAGAGGAAAAAGTAGCTGTTGGCCCTATCTGCTTTAATACCCCTGGTATTAAAGGCCAGCTGGGTACCAATTACATGATAAGTGCAGGAACCTGTGAAGGTCCCACCAGGTGTTGGGTGTTAGTGGTATCTAAGGGTTACTTCTTCCCTAACAGGCCTACAATGGGCTAAGTTATGTGTTTGGTAGTCTCATGGTTAGATTCTTGGCTGCTATAGAGAACAGAAAGTACAAGGAAGCATGACCAGAAAGCATAATTGGCTCTCCTGTTCATTTCTTCTAAGGTGCTAATCAGCTCATAGAACCTTTAATGCGTGATGTTGTTGTAGTAACTAAGCTTCTGATGTTATTCTCCTCATCATTATTTTCTTCTGACTGCAAATTTCTAAGAGACAGAGGTTCTTATGGTCTGGATGGTGGTTTGCTTGGACTACGCTGTGCTGTATGCGATTGCTCTGCGGCTGTAGTGCTGGAGATGCTGAAAGGCAGGTGGAGATGCTGTGCTGTCTACCTGCCTTCTCTTGCCTCCGTTACCCTATTTTTTGTTTTCCTCACTCCCTAGAGCATAACACATTGTGTACCTTGCTCTGCTCTACAGTGTGAGGTACTATGAAAAAGAGGATAAAGACAGCTTTTGTCTCAAAAAGCCTCTATCCTGTATTTACTGAAGGCTTTTATCTAGTACACAGAAAAAAATTAAATGAGTATTATGCAGTCCATAACTAAAATTGAAGCTAGGCAATTGCAAGATCTTCACAGCTTGCTGCATCTTCTTTGTAAGAGCTCTTTCATTTGCACTTCTCCCACCACCTTATTCTGTCCTTTGCTCCCTGGGATCCATCCCAGGGTGCTTTTCCCACCATTTGTTGGGATCAGGTGTTAGCGAACTGACACACCTCAGTGTGCTGAAGTAGTAATTTCATTTTTTTTACTTTGAGGTGGGGAAGATAAGCAGACTAGGCTTTCTATAAAATGGGCTATTCCAGGAGTAGAAGAGTTGTCCTAGGACTCTGCTCCAGACACCAGAAAATGGAGCATGTAAAGAGAAAAAGAAAAATCTGGAGTGTAACATGAACTGGGAGAAACAGAAGGAAGATTATAATACTGTCAGCTTCTGATCCTTGGAAATACTCTGTCAGAGCCAAGAAAAATCATGCAACTGAGGAAAAAACACAAGACTTTTCAAAAGTGATACATTTGGGCTCATTTTGTTTGACTTCTAATTTCTAAGCTTCTTGATTCATATTTTAGATTATTTTCACTTAAACCCCACAACAACCAGTTGTGTCCTGCTGATACCTGCGCTTCCTTTTCATTTTGACTTTCCAATGTATCAGTAGAAACTGGGAGCTGGTCTCAAAACCAAACCACAGAGCAGGAGGCCTCTGATAAAATCATGAGAGCTGGCAAAAATATTCATTTCAAGCAGGGAAAGTAATTCCAGGAAAAGTTTTTTTTGTGGAGTGGGATGTCGCCCTCTGTCTTGTGTGTCCTGGCAGGTAGAGGTGCTAAAGGAACATGCTGGATTGCAGTTACCCTCTGCAAGAGAGAGCAGACTGAATTTTGGAAATAGTTCCAACCCTGAAGGAAAGACCTTAAAAAAAGCCCCTGGAAAAGAAGATTCCTCAAAATATTTAATCAGAAACACTGCTTCAATAATAAGGAAGCATTATACTAAATATTAATATTCTACTGTGATAGGAAAATTGAAGCAGAATGTTTACTGTCTTGAAGTTAAATATTTTACTATTACTGAGAAGAAGAAACTGAAACAATCCAGCAAAACATTTCAGTTTTGACAAAACTGCATTTTCTCATTGGACTTTTCTGTCAAAACATTATGACCGGCTCTAATAAACATATGCATAATGAGTATAAACATATGTTCACTCTAAAGATGCTGGTTTAAACATTACTACGAAATTAAATCTTTGTTTAGCCACAGAATAGACTGAACATGGGCAGCAGCTGTTCAGCTTTTCACCACCTCGGCCCCTCCTGGATCTGTGAGGAGGCTTTGCTGCAGGGCTCCCTGACTGAGGGCATCTGGGGTGCTTGTCCATGAGCTGTGGGTGTTCACTCTTGTTAACTGGTGTCACGTACATCTCAAGACTTAATTCTGATTTATGGGTACAGTTTGAGTCACAAAACATACAGTGGTATCCAGCTATTCCTATATCCTCTATACTCTCAAAGCAAAGCATTACCCTCATTGAAATTTAGGTATTTCAGCTGCAGCTCTTTGAAACACCCAGAAAATGGAAACGTTCAGAAAAATGAGACCGCAGCACTGCCCAGACAAGTGCTTTTCATCAAGAACTTTCCATCCCTAGCGATGCAATCAGTAGCTCTAAAACAAATGTTTGCCAATATATACGCTGCATTTATTCAGGACAAATAAAGAATAAATCAGTCAGTTTGTTGTGAATAACTTACATGGCTGATGGTTGCATACTGTTTCACTATGGTTATGGAAGCATTCGTCTCCCCTTTTGGGGGGCATCATCTTCTTTTCTAATTTTAGATCAGCTCCTGAGTTGGGGACAAATGGAAAGCAAACAAATAGAGAGGAAATAGGAAACAAAGTAAACTGTCGGCAATTTATATGAAAGGCAAGTGAATAGATCATTCCTTAGAAATCTAAATTTTTGTGGTAAAGAGGACATCTGCCTAGTGACACCAGCCTTAGCAGGCACCTGAAGCTCATGGCAGCTGGTCACTCTGCAAGTTGATGCCAGCTCACTGGGCTTGGAGTAACATCAGCAACTGTAACTCCTTAATTTTTGTTATCTTTTAACTATACATATTGATTCAGAAATTGCAAGGCCACTGAGATACCACGTGAGGAAGGATAACACGCGAGGAGGTGTTTGAACACAGTTGAACTGGTTATCTCAGTTCCTGCAAACCTTCCACCTTCTGTTCTCTTTGCGGCTCCCAGAGCAGATGACAGAAGCTGCTGGGAGATGCTCAGCTGTGGCTGGCCTCACGCTCATCTGCATCGGGTACAAGGGACCCCCATGCTCTGGGGTAATATTCACCTCTCCCAAAGCCAGGCTTGCTGGTTCAGTGCCCATATCAGTAACCTGATCTTGAAAAAAAGCTAGGGACAAATCTCAGAGAGCACTGGCATATCCTTGGGTGACCTGCAATTGTAAAAATGACTCTTGTGTTCTTAAAAATAATTTTTCAACTGAGCTCTGGAAGCACAGGGGAGAAGGAAGGGACTCCACTAGGAGTGCTGTGCTTTGTTTGCCAAGTGGAGATTCCCAGCACAGGTGATAAGTAGGAGATGCAACATGCGAATTAAGTATCCTTTGTCTGATTTCTTTTTGCATAGAGAATTCTGCCAACAGCCAAATACCTCAATAAAGCTGAGCAACCTGTTTCGGTGAAAATCATGGACGCTCAGCCAGCATCTTTGCTGGAACTCTTGGTGTCTCCAAACAGAGCTGGAGTACCCTGGCATTTAGAAATACACACCACTGTGTGGATGACACTAAATAATCTTGCCTTGTTGACAAACTCCTCATCTTATTATTGACCTCTCTCATTGCTCTCTCATTTGCTTCTCCTCAGTACATTTCTTAGATTTATTAACTTCATAGAATTGTAAATGAATACTGTACTGTGGTTTGTGCATGTCTCATTCCTCAATAAACATGGTAAAATATAGGCTCCATCTGCAGTATTTTTATACGGTACTAATTTTTTGAAACACCTGCTTGAAGTAACTTTTCACACTAGCAGTATTCTCTTATCCAAAATTCTAGTAATTTTTAATGTTTAAATATATTTTAAATAGCAGAAGGGGGAAAAAAACTCTTCTGCTTTAAAATATTTATGTAGAGGACTGTTTTCAGTGTACAACTTGGTTGGAAAGTGCACATACGATGTGGCTTTCCAAAGTAAAAAATCTGTTTGTTTTTTAACTTAACCCCCTTTCTGCCCATCTCTGCACACTGAAGAAACAGCTTTAAGTTCCTCCATTTATCAGCACCTAATTCTGCATCAAAGGCATAAAGACCAAAGTTTAGGGATAGAACTGAAGCTGGATTTCACACACCTGGGATTCAGGTGATCCTCTCTTCTCCTCACAGAGTTTTTAGTTAAGAATAATAAAAAGGTCAGTATTTTAATAAAGAACATAGAACTGGAAGAGCTCCCTTAGCAATTGAAGTTAAATTTCCTGCTATTTCTGACACAAGGTTTTACTCTACTCTGCAGACTGACCAAGTTCTTCTAAAAAGCTACATTTTTTTTGTGTTTTGTTATTCCCCTCTGAAGTCAGCTTTACCTCTACAAACATTAAGGCCACTAACACCTTGCTCGTGCCACGGCCACTTATCTTTCTGACATCTAGTTTTGGATGAGGAAAATCACGGTACCATCTGTGATTATTTGTACACGTGCTTGTTTGTAAAGGGGCCATCTCTGTGTGGACAGCTGGGTGCTTCCGTTCCTGTCCCTGCATCAGGTATATGCAATAAAGCAGAGAGAATGGAAGAGCAAATTGATTGAGAGTCCAAATTCTGGCGCTGACAGCCTCCGAAATGTTCATTTCTCTATCTAAGTTTCTTTGTCTGCAGACTGGATGTAATCATAGAATCATCAGGTTGGAACAGACCCACTGGATCATCGATTTCCCTTTTCAAATCTGCTCATGTTGATTTGGTGGCACAAATGTTTTCATTTCCATATCCCTCCATAGTATACACAGTTCTGAAATGTTACTCTATTACTTGACAGTAATATTTTCCTGTCATACACCTTAACCTTGGTAAAACAGTCTTATTCCTACCATAACTTATAACATATGCATACTCCAGAAAGTTAGATTTGCTTTATCAAGAAAGGATTAAAACACTTTCGAATATTAAGTTTAGTCCACTCTAAGGGAGGGAATAAATCAATCATAATTAATCCTCAGCAGACGTAATTCTTAGCATAATATATTACCTAATGCAGATTCTTGCTGAGGAATAGGTATGAGTCATGAACATCCTAGTTCTTCTGTAAGTTTATGCTGCAAATCAATACACTTAATAAAGTGATCAAACAAGTATATTAAATGAATGACTCTTTTATTAAAAAGTCGGTACACGGAAATTGTTACGCTGCCTACATGTGTTTTATGGCACATTGCTCTTTCTGCAGAAGAACAGAAGTCTGAGGATAGAGTGTTTACAAAGCAGAGAAAGAACATCTTTTATCAGGGATCAAAGCATGAGGACTCAGGTGCGCAAAAACCTGAGAGCACTTGGCTCTTTTCAGAGCAAAACTGCAGGAACTCAGAGTTCTTATCTCCCAGCCCACCTCAAGTGAAGTACAGATAGTCTGCAGCTCAGATAGTTGCAAAGACTGTTGAACATAGTCCAGAGCTAATAAGGCTTGCAGCTGAACTTCAAAGGAATAATGAGTTGTTTGGGCTTGAGGAATTTGTTTGTGACCACCAGCAACACCTGAGTCCATTCTTTGCTTGATTTGCTACAGTTCTAATTCATTATGTCATTAATTATCACCTTTGTGAGGTTAATTTCCACTTATTCCACTTCTTAAGAGCACACTTAGGTGTACTGTATGTGTATGTATATTGTGAATATGTACTGCAGCGCATGGGAGAGACTTTGGGAAAAGGTCCTCGTACAAGACAAAACAAAAGCCCCAACCATCAAAGTAATATAAAAAGATATAGGCCTTGTTAAACCAAATGATGTAAAAATAATGTGATGATGTAGAGAACAAATTATTTAGTTCAGATTTACTGTTGTTTTCTTGTTTGTTTACATTTGAAGTAATCTTTACCCTAATTTCCCTACTTTCTTCCATAAATACACAAAATATTAGCTGGCTTTTTCATTCAGTTGCAGCTAAATTTGGCTTTTTAATTTCAGATAGATCTTTCTACTGCCCTAAATGGTAATACGTGCAAAGGGACATGTTTACCCATGACTAACAGATGTTGTGCCTGAAATACTCCTGTACACAAGGTCTTTAAATTCCAGGTTTTTGAGGTTCATGCTATATTTAAAAAAAAAAAATCAGTTAAGTCATTGTTGGGATAATTATATTTATTTTACAATGTGAGAAATCTGAAATAATGACATGACTCCTCAGACTGATAGAAACCATCGTAGAACAGAAGCTTATGCTATGGATATCCATACCAGATGCTAACATGACCTTGGCTTTCTTTTATTCATTAGAATAAATAAAATCTCACCCAAGACAACACAATTTTGTGCACAGGGAAATCAGGGGCCAGGTAGCCAACCACCATTTCTTGCACTGAGAGATGCTTCACGTTTAGCTGGCACCGCCCAAATGATTATCCGAAACTGGGGAAGTCAGACAAAGGCACAGATGATGTTCAGGCAAAATTTAAATCTGTCTGGCTCTTGGTTGTCCTTTCTGTGAGCTAATGAGTGCATTAATCAGAGATCAGATTCTTGTTTGCTCATTTCCATTAGGTAACTGGGTGGTGCATAGATCTGTCTTCCTCATTTACTGAGCTACTGACACCTCCCTTGGATGGCAGTCAGCCAAACCTCATTATGAAAAGTTAAAGGAGGGCTTTGGTGTTTTTTGTGGCTGCAGATTCCTGATCTGAATCAGGCAGGTACTCATTAACCTTAATCAAGGGGGCTGGGAAAAGCGCTGGATGTGCTCTGGGCTGCCTGATTTGCACTCTTATCTTCTGTCATCTACCACCTGTCTTGCTCACCACGGGACCATGAGGAGCTGAGGTAGCGGTGCTCTATTTCAGCTTGGCAGCTCTCTTGGAGAAGCAGCCGAGACTGTGAGTAACCCAACTCCTTAAGGACTGGTGGAGCACATGCCAAAATACTGACTTCAAAAGGTGCCTGGGCTGTGTCCTGGAAACAGCCTAGAAAAACATATTTATCAAGTGACCTTTCGCCAGGGCTGCCTTGAGCAGTCTTATGTGACAGCCGATAGGAGTACTCTACTTGAGCTTAAGGGATGTTGTGTCCTCGTGGAGGGCAAGCAGGAGATGGGCTTGGATGTTTTGGTGGCTGAAAATACTGTTGGATGACGGGGATGTGGAAGAGGACTTGAAGACCTCATTCCCACATTAAGCCTAAGGCTTCTGCTCTGTTTGCTGTGGCCACATGTCCTCTCCTGTGTTACACCACCTTCCTGGCCCATCTGTCCTTGATCATCCATCCTTAGAGGTTTCCTCATTATGCATGTGGCTGAGCTTGGGCTGGAAAACGCTTACTGCTGATGGAGCGAACGAGTGAGCGTGGCCTGTATGTAGCTAACATGAATGTTGTCTTTGCCTTTCTACCTGGCTTCTCCGAAAACCTTGGTCAAAACTCAGCAGTTCTGGTCTTGATGGTGTGGATGTATCTGAAACGCAGGCTGGTCCGAGCAATCCTATAGAGAAATACTGAGAGTAGCACTGAACACACAAGAACAGAAACCTTCAGCCCCACTACAGTATTGCTATCACTTTGACTGGCTTTATGAACGAGACTACTTGTTCTTCTCAGCCAACCAGAATTACCTGTTAATTACTGGGAGAGCCCTAATGTGCAATTGGTGATTTTTGGAAAGAAATGTGCCCCTGTGTGATGGTTTGATGGTTACAACATTGGCTCCTACATCCCCTCTCCTGTCTTGCAGGGATTCATCTGCACTAGCATCATCATTTGTACCATTAGGCTGTTTTCTTAATGAAAGTGGTGCACTTACGAAAGAATAATAAAGTTATTGTTGAGTTAGGGAGACTGAGCATGTGCAAATTGGTGATCCAGCTTTGTGATCTGGATGCTCATCCAAGAGAGGAAGGTTTCCAAGGACGCAATTTAAAACTTCATAAGAGTTTTCTGACCTTTCATTGATCAAACCCTTAATAAAAAGAAAACAAGAGTGTAAGAGTGCCTACCAGCTGATTTTACAGCCTTGGGGCTACTCAGAACTGAGTTTCAAGACAGTGCAACCTGTGAACCAGCATCAAGGACTGATAGATTGTAAACAGGAAAGAAAACAGCTGGTCCTGCAGGACTGTGGCCATGCAAGAGAAGAGACATTGCTGGGATGCCATTCCCCAGAGTCATATCTTGGAACAGAACATCTTTGCTCCGTGATCTCTCATGTAAAGAGTCAGGAAACTTTTATTTATTTATTTATTTATTTATTTTTCCCTTCAGGAAGGCACCCGTGTCCTTGTGCTGAGGACAGTGCTCATTCCCAGCCCTTCCAGAGCCAGTCCCTTGCTGCCACCATGTGTTGAACTAGGAATTGGTATACCTGGTTTCTCCTCAAGTTCCTTTTGCCGGCAGAGTTTACAAGAAACCCTATTGTCCTCAGAGCTGCTGGAGGAGGCATGCATGGGTGCAATGATTTCAGTGTGCTCAATTTCCCCTCTAATCCTGGATCCAAGCTGCCTTTATTCTTTTTAACATATTTCATTAAGCCCCCTGTGAGGGATTTGCATTCGTCTGTAAAATGTTATGCACCTGTTGAGCTTTAAACCAAAATTTCTGATGGAAAATTTAATCCTTTCCCAATATGTCCTGTGAACTTTGTTCATCTCTAGTGTAGCTTCCAGAACATGTGGCTCCCCAGCTGGATTTGGCACACATCATTTTGGAGAGAGACCCAAGCAGAGGGAATTGTCACATGCAAAGATGCGTTATGTACTTCACCTCTGAGCAAAACAGGTTTCTGACTAAATATGATGCAATATTTCTCCATACAGACTGTCAGCTGTCTCAGACCTAGACTCAACTGTGTCAATATATGGTAAAGCAAGTGATCTAAACTCAAGAAAAGTTCTTCTGCTATCAAGACTTGTGATTTTTTTTTATTTTTATATTTTATACAAAAGGGATAAGCTGAATTCCCGATAGTTTATTCTGAAAGTCATCTGAAGGATCTTGGAATAAAAGAGGTGTACTTTAATGTACTATGAAAAACTGGTCAGCGGGTAAATATTGAATTCAATTAAACTTCTTTTGTCAATGCATCAGTCATTGGGAAAATAGCTGCAAGGAGACCTGCTGAAGGGGAGCTGGAATGGTTGGACTCGATGATCCGGTGGGTCTCTTCCAACCTGGTTATTCTATGATTCTATGATTCTATGATTCTATGAAGTGTGCAGTAAGAGGTTTGCTTCCCCCGCAAGAGGGAGCTCCAGTAACAGGAATAGAAATGGCTTAAAAAGTTATTCTCAGGAAAACTGCATCTTGGTCCGAAACAAATCAGAAAAAACACAATGGGAAGCACCATAATCTTACATTTTAATGCCATGCAAGCTTAAATTCCTAGCACGCCGCTGGGTAACCTCGATGCCAAAGTGATCAAGAAATTAGTCTGTGGAAGACAAGTCATGGCACAGTTACAGCAGTGAGGATCTGAAGGGACACGCTAAGCCAAGTTTGCAGGAACATATGATAGGTTTTTTTAGTACCAATGAATATAAATTTCTTTGGGGAGAAGGATTTTTTGGGGTAGGCAAGACCTAGTACAGATCTTCTATTTCATACCTGAAGGCAGCGCATGGTCTGAACTGTGAAAGGCTTGTTTTGCAGCCACTTGTATCAAGGGTACAATAAGAGATATTCTTTCTCACAAATACTGCCTCATGGGGCATAAAGAAAAGCTGGAAAGGCCCCTTGGCAGGTTGTTGTTTCTAGAACTCAGGTGGCTTCATCTTCAAGATAATTTGTGCAGCTTCTTGGATTATCTACTCGCTCAGAGCACTAAGTTACTACAAACCCCACAGGTTTCATTCTCTTGATAATGATAAAAAGCACCAAACCATAGAATTTTATAATAAACTGAATCCTAAGAGGAAGGACATACTAGTAGCATCAGATCTCAGAGGAACAGATCCAATTTCCAGAAACTGCCTGGTACCTAGGAGTCTAGTTCTGATATATCTGTGTTTTTCTTTTTTTCCACCCCTATCCCTCTTTTAACCAAAACAAGAAGCAGAATTCTTGAACTGGGGCATGGACAATCCCTTTCTGACAGCATCCTCCACATTCCAGAAAAAGTAAAGTTCACTTCCAGAATGAATGACAAAAGAGAACCCAGATATCTGAAGGTCATGGGGTACCTGGAAGGGTCTTTAAGTAAACTTAATGCAATTCTGGGTGGGACAGGACAGCTGAGCCTCTATGGAAACATCAGTGAAATAAAATGCAATGAGAACTGCTGCCTCACTGTGCCAGGTTGTCATGTCAGAAGGACAACGTGAGCAAAAGCTCCTAACTCGGAGCCTGTCTCCCCATCCCCAAAGAATGGCTGGGACACAAACTCCACACACCTCGCCAGCCATGCGTGAAGACGCCCTGTTCATCCCTGCGTGCTCAGCCAGGGTGGTCGTCTGTGTGGAAAGCCTAAAGCAAACAAAGACAATCTGCAGCCAGATGTTGGGAGGCTTTCAGGTTCACTTAGTGTTCCTGGGGTAGGCAGCACACGCATGCCTGTGCTCCCTGCTTGGATGGAAAAGCCCAAGCATCCATACCCTTTAAAACCTTTCCCTTTGCAATGGAAACTATTGCTTACCTTTCCAGAACCATCTGAGCAAATATGAACCTTGCAGAAAACGTCAGCAATTCCTGATCCATCACGGCTGTGCTAAATAAACCAGGCTAAACAATTTACAACTTGACCTCATGTTGCGCCTGTAAATGCATTCTGTGAAAGGCCTTTTCCTGGGTTAGTTATATTTTCATGGTGTATACACCAGGCTAAATTAACCAGTTCAACAGCTCCCCAGAATCTCCTTGGGTTTGCTTTTTACTGGGGAAAGGAAATTTCAGAAGGGAGCTGTTGCAAATCCCTGAAGCTCTGCTTTATCTCTTAGGCAGGAAACATTTCCCCCTTTGAAGAGGGCAAGAAATTCTTCTTACTGGTGAAACAAAGCAAGATTTTTGCATTACCTTTATTGAAGTTGTGTTATTTTCAATGAATATTCTTAAGACTGACTTCTCTGAAGTGACATATGACCAGCTGCTGAAATCAAATCAATCTATTAAGTTAGAGCGACTCCTCAAGTTATGTGCTTTAAAAGTTGCCCTAATATTTGCATGGAAGAATTTGCTGTTCTCAACCTGCAAGGGGAAAAATTAATGTGTGTGACTACAGCCCGATCATGCACAGATTTCAGAAACTGAGGCAAACTTGTAGTTTTATTCTTAGAAAGAGGGTTTAGTAAAAGTTTCTGAAGAAACCAGGAAGGCAGTTGTGGAAAGGAATAAAAGGCATGACACTGAAGGACAGCAAGAGAAAAAATATTACACAAACTGCCAGACTTTTTCTCATCTTCTGCTGATTACACTTCCAGGTCATGCAGCCACACAATACATTCAGGGTTTGTAATTGCACAATAAATCTCCTAACCCAAACATCAGAGAACCTGATGTGATGTTTCCATAAAGAACATATTGCAGATGGATAAACATGAATTTCAATTCTTTTTTCTGTCTATACACACAAATGCTGCATAACTCTTAAAGGTGACCAGACACATCATTTTTTTTACCTATAACAAACACAATGTGAAAATATTATAAAACATGAGGAAGATATACCCGCTTGAGAACTATTAGACTAGTATTGCTCCAAAATTATGTTGTAGCAATAGATGCTCAGGTTTTGGAAATTCTTTGAAGTAAGGCTGAAAAAGGAGTGCTATCTCTATGTAATTCTTGTTACGATGCCTTCTCCATGATCACATAGGTGAAGTTTGATTAATTTAAGCCCTTGTGGGTGACACGTAATGTAAGAGTTGTTAGATAAATTGCCTTTTCTATAAGCTACCCTGATGTTTGCTCCACTAATTGTTGCTGTGATTGTCAGACCTGGGAGTTTCTGTTTCTTGTTTTGCATTACTTTGTTTTTCAGTCCAAGTCAATGATGGAAATATGAGCTAAGCAACTGCTTCATTCAGTAGGTGGAGAAGACCAGGTAGGGAAAAATCACAGGAAATCACTATTATCCTCTCTTTATAACACTGCTAATTGTTTCCTGTTTCATGTTCTCCACAATATACTGATGCCTCTGCTGAAGCCACACCATAAATGCCAGAGATGCTGCTGAGTGGACCTTGTCCCTGTAGCTGAGAGCATCTGCGTTTTAGGTTTGGTTTCTTCTGGGAAGAGAATCACCTCTACTATTGTAATCCACAGAGAGGAAATCTGTGTTTGCTTAAATGCCTCCAAAGATGTAATATGATATAAACGAGTAATGGTCATATTGTACTTCTCAGTGATAGTGTAATGTTGAAAATAAATATCATCATTAACATTCAATACTGCTTTCATCGGTGTAATCTTAGTCATATGCATATTTAGGCACTTAAGTCATCTCTGAGATTGGTAGGAGCTTTGATGCATTTAAGAATTCTTCTCTCATCAGCAATTTCAAACCTATAGCCTTGATAAAAAACTCAGGACCTACCTCAATGAATCAGCTCAAGTTAAAACCAAGTCTAAAAGGATAGCAGATATCCAAACACATTGAGATGATTATGTGATACCATTCTTCTTTCTAAATTAACTTTCCCAATAAAAAGTACATTTAAATCACAAAGACACTGTTTTTCCTGCAAACAGATCATGATCTTGGTTTCCCGATAATTCATGCCTGGATCACATTAAAATAAAGCTGTTAATTTAAAAGGCTTTCCTGGAATATAGTTTATGCTTCTTACGCTCCTGGCTAACCAGCTAATGAGCATGAATATAACAGATTTCAAGATAGGATTAAGTGGTATATTTCTTGTGAGGTCTGGATAATTTTATGTTGCTTCCAGATCTGGTTCATGAACTACAATTTGATGCCAGCAAAATGACAGTGAAACATGGAAATGGGTATCCTTGTCAGAAAACTGGTGCTTTCCAGGCAAGATGTTAAACTAGATTCATGCTCATGGCCCTCAGAAAGAGTTTACTATTTAAATCTGTAAATTATATGAATGTTCACACAGGAAGAAATGCTTAAAGGATGAGGAATATATTATCATAATGGAGCCTAAGTGGCAGGTAGCAACCAAGACATAAAGTATTTACTATACTTCGACTAGCATATGCTTAACTGTACTTTTCTCTAATACGTATTGTTCCTGTGTCCTCCTCAGCTTTGTCTCTCCTCCCGCAAAAAACAGGACTAAAGGTCCAGCGCAGAGCAGAAGGAAGAAGGACACATCTGTGGTAAGGCGAACGCTGAGCACCGAGCTGCGAGTTGCGTGTGAGCTGCAATTCTCACGATCCCCAGGGTGAACTTTGTAAATAGACTTGGCAAGGATTCTTGCCTGGAGAAAACAGGCTGGGAGAGGATATAAATAAATAAACAACCAACCTTCCTGTCCTCTTGCAGGCCCTTCTCTCCCCTCCTGATCAAACTCAGGGAGACTGTGTGTATCTGATGCATTGCAGATTTGCTGTGGTATATTTATTTTTGACCCTAAGAAAGACAAACCATTAGCATCTTTTTATTACTGTCCTGTCTCTGAACAGGGGGGCAGACCAGGTAGTCAGCAGCTATACAAAAGGGAGAAGATGATCGTTCTATGATAACATCTGATTTAAAGTCTCAGAATTAAGCTACAAATCTTGGGTGTGAATGTGAACATGGTCTCTATGGAACTGAAAAGTTCATATTTTATTTTAGAGATAAGCACTGATTTCATAGTGCAGAAATATCATGCACCCCAAATCCATCCCTTGAACTTTCCTACTGTCTGTACACACAACTAAATGTGATGGAGTACACGCAGTTGGGAACACAGCATCTTCTGCAAGCCTGTCTTCAGTACAGTGATAGAGATAGCTTTCTCCACTGTGATCTCCATAATTGCTAGAAGTCCTCCTGGAAAATCAGTAAAAATATTTTTAGAGCTGATATGCTGATATACTCTAAAGATGAACCTTAGAAAGCTCCATACTATACAGCTACAGCACTGATGCAGCAGCCAGCAAGTACCTGGAGGATATCAGGTGTCTCTCAAGATACTTGATGTTCTTCACTAGATGGTGACGCACTGGTCTTGGGGAAGAAGAGACCATATGAAAAGACTCAGCATTTCCCAGGAGAAGCTGTTCTCCTGGGAGGATTAGGCCCATTGAGTTAAGTCCAACTTAATGTTGACTGTACGGTATGTTGAGATGCTGCCTGGAAACATGAACTATGAAAAAAACTTCCTCAGTGGCAAAGTTGTGTCCTGAATACAAACCAGAGTGCTCAGGCCCTCGGTTTGATGCTGATTTGCATTACAGTGGACGCTATATCATTCAGGGTGGGAAGAAAAAGCAAATCAGCCCTTCTTAATAAGCTGGTGAACCACCAACGAGCTGCCCACCTTTTATTTACTGTAAGGCTCTGAGTCTCTATTGGAGGCACAATTGTGTATCTCTACACAATTGCAACATTGCCTCTCCTCACTGCAGACAAAGAAGAGAAGGCATTCACTTGCTGCTGCCTGAAAGCTGGCTTCAGCTATTCGTGAAACCATAGATACATCCATTTGTACCATCCAATCCCTGACATTTCCCCCACAGGATGAATATCCAGACATTGTCATTTCAGCACAAGAAGCTTGATGCGTTTATTAATCAACCTTTTTGCTGAGTGGAAGTCTGGCTGGTCTCTCATAATATAGTCTAAATCCCTCAGTCTGTTTCTATGACATACTTACACAAAAGAACATTTTCTTCTACTCTTTCTTACAGAAATGGGAAGAATTGAATGCTTTTTTTTCTCCTCCTGGGTCTTCTTTTGACTGACTGGGATTTTTCATGGCTGTATCTAAAAGTTGGACATTCCCCTTTGTTTCGGAAGCATTTGCTGATGGATCACATTTTAATTGGCGTTGAGGTTTACAGAAAAAGGGAGCACCACAGGATGTTATTAGAACAACACTACGCATCTGCACAGGAATTAAAACTGCAAATGTAAGGGGCATATTAATTGCTACCAAATGCTTTGTTTTTCTCCCTCACAAAAAGCCCAGCCCAACAAAAGGTTTCTGATGTATATTTTCCTGTCTTTCTGTTCCAGCAAAAATGTAAGTGATTACATTTGTGGCGTTTTAGTCTTGTGTATAAAATTTCTACTACAGCAGGTTTCAAAGCATTTTCAAAAGAGATAAACACATTTGTTTTGCCAAGAAGGATACTGATGGCTGCAGATAGATATGGCTTGTCCAAGACTGTTGTTCCCACGCAAGAATCTGAGCATAGTCTGTATACTTGCTCATGCCAAAGATGGTCAGAATATCTTGCTTTTCCTTTTTATTTTTTTCCCTAGGAGGCTACTGATATGTTGTCACAGAGCTGTAGTTCTTGTTGTTGCTGAAAATAGAAGTAATATGCACATTGTGAATAGTTTTAACTTGTTATTCTTTAGTTTTGTAGATGAAAAGTAGGAAAAAGATGAGAAAGGACAGCAAATATTGTCCACAGATACTTATAAACAATTTCAGCTGATTGAAACCCAGTTTTTTTTCAAGAAAGGAGAAGGTTGGAAATATTTTGGATAACCCATCTCAATGAGACAGAGTCACTTCAGTATCTTTCTTTTTTTGTCTTTAATTTATTCCAAAACATCACTTTTCTCTGTTCTTCATTGATGTTACCCCATAAACTTTCTCTTATGCTACTTCTTAAAGGGAGCGCCATAACATCTGTAGCTGTAAAAGGACATACCTAGTACTGATGGCTTTTCTGTCAACTATTATAATGAACAGAGTAGATATGAAGGAAGTATTAAGTATATAGGCAGTGTCTAATTTACATTGGTGCACCTCCTGTGTGTTTTTGTCATGCTGCAAGGAACAAATGAAAAATGCAAGGGAAAAAAACCCACATGTAAACGTATTTTATGAAATTATTCCTCATTTCTATTACCAGATCTATTAGTACAACGTGGCTGCTGATGGCTGTTAGAGCCTGGGTGCTATTCAATAAGGCCTGGACATTTGCAGCTAACAAATATTTTCTTGATAAAGCAAAACTGCTTGACATCTGCAGAAACTCCAGCTATCAACAGGTGAAAACCAGCTATTTATTTAGCTCTTCATGTGGGTTTCATGTATCTAAACATTTTCCCAGTTTCACCCCTGGTAGATTAGATCTGCCTGCTCAGATGTGATTTAGCATTGGAACAGGACCATGATACAAGCCCTGAGAGGATGCAAAATGTCATGTGAAAAATCCAATTTGTGCTATCAACGCTTTACTGTTTTGGTCCTCCCTGTAAGGATATTCATCTCCTAGTAGCTCTTAAGCTTCCTCACTCAACTGAACAGACCCCTTCTACCACACATCAGCTTCAAAAACCTCATGCCTATCTCTCACAGAAGATCAGAAAAAGAAAAAAAAATAAGAGAAGAAAACAAATGCATTGGTTTAACTCAAGCTGCTATTACAGGGGAGCTCTTGAGAGGTGTAAAAGCCTGCACAGCTCTACTCAGCCTTTGGCCTTGCTCCCAGCTGATGTTGGCTAAAAAACCCTCCAGTGCACAGGTGGGATTTTAGTGAAATAAACAGCACCATGGGGATGTCAAGTGCTTGTTGATAAATTCAAGCACAAGCTTCTCCATGTTCTGGTCTTCCTCTCCCATCTTGCACATCTGTGACTTTGGCATCAGGCCCAGAGGAAGGACACACAGCTGAAACAGGGAGATCCAAGCCAAGGAGGCAAGTGAGAAGAATTCCTATCAGATGGGATACAGATGAAGACTGTGCAGAGAAAAAGAAAGCCAAGAGCTGGAACTCTTCAAACTCAGAAGACATTGCAAAAGGCATGCTCGACTGACTGGTGGTGCATTGCTCCTGCCCACGCTTCAAGTGACAGCCCTTTTCCTTTCAGGCCAAAAGGACAAGGAGTTTCCTAAGTGGTGTGTTTGGCACCTTGTGGTTTTACAGGATCACTGGCTTTCCATTCATGTTGGCCCAACAGCCAAGCAGGGCATTGTCAGCTAGACTTTCTCACTTGAACAAATACTTCAAGGAGGAATCTTGCTCTGTAAGTGTGTTTCCAAGCATTACCTCATAACAATTGTTTTCTGAATCTCCAGTGTTTCCACTGCTCAAAAGGGTTTGCCTTTATTTGAGAGAATAAAAAGAAGTGACAGTAGATGACAGCTGCAATGGGCTGTTCGCTGGGCACTCTTTGTTCAGTGTCGCTGCTGAATTGTTCTGGCTAGGGGGGGAAAATAGGCAAGCCGCTGACCTGAGGCAGGCATTGCTCTGCCTGAGCTCGAAGTGTTGCCATCAGCCGTCTGGTTGAGGATGGCCAAGGAATTTCGGATGCAAAGCTTACTGATCGGAAATGCTGATTCATCAGAACAGATCCCATTCAGAGGAATGGTTTGGTTTCGTGTGTCTGGCAAGTGAAAAAGAACAGCTTTTGCTGTAGGGTGAAAATACGCGTGGGTAATCTAGATGGAGATCAGGAATTGACTCAGTGGACATGAGAAGCCAAGAGCTAACCTGTCTAAGCCAGCCTAGATGCGCTGGAAGTTGAATTGTGATCCTATCCTTTAAAAAGAACAGAGTTCCTCGGAACTGCAGCATCAGAGTTCAGTGTTCCAGAACAAGCAGGTGTGAATTTTCATCTGAGATTTTGCGTTGAGTTCAGCTGTATCTTGTGGATCTGAATTCACAGGCTAAGAAGCAGACTAATTCTGACCATTAAACTTTCCTGACTAGAGCCAGTCATTCATGCCTCACACTCAGTAAAGAATTTCATATCATCTGCAGGAAAATGATTCAGACCTTGCTACATGGAAGGCACTGAGACCTGGCAAAGCCATTTTGTGAACCTCACTGTACTGTTCAAATGGTGATATACAAGTGAGAGAATATTAGTTTGTCCTGAATGTTTTCTTTAAAGTATTACAATTTTATTATAAGCACATACAACTGGTGCTATTGCTTCTTTAAAATTGTCTGATATTTGAAATTCCATGTGGCAATGAATTGGATAATGTGTATGTGAACAGCTTGTCAGAGCTGAATGAGATCTTCAGGGTACAAATATGTATTAGCTCTCTTATGACATCACAAGATGCTTCTTCTGCCCTAGTGATGCAAGTATATTTAGTTGGACAAGGCTGATTATTCCCTGTTGTCATTGCATAATTCCAGGAAGACCTGGCATGGCATACTACAAACATAGTTAAAATCTTTCTCTTATCAGATATCAAATGGTTTCGTAAAGCCTTACTCTCTAGGGTAATTCTTTTCCTTCCTGAGATGATATATCAGGCAGTAGTGAAAGCCAAGTCCAGATCTTTCAATGGTTAAAGCATGAGGTCCAAATTTAGCCCTAAATGATGTGTACAGGAGGAGTGGGGAACCTAGGCAGGGCCTCAGGCTCAAGGGCTCCTGGGGAAAACAGGGATGTAGGAGCTTCAAGATCCTCCAGTGAGACAGTTTCTAGGTTAGCTGAAAGCCCATGACTTATCTCAGCTCTTGCCCTACTGCATTCTGGCTGAGGGAAGTGCCCAACTCATTAGCATATTTAGAGCCAGAGGATAATCAGAAAGGAAAACAAAAAAGGGAATGTGAACACTCAAAGCACTTTGTCACGCGGGCAGGCTCAGTGCCAACACTTCCCACCCAGCTCTAGTGCACATGCCTCCCATGCTCCTCTCCCAGCTCCCCAGCACCCACGCTGGCTTCAGGACTACAAAGCCATCCCAGGAAAAAACCAACACCACTCCAGAAAAACAAAACAAAACAAAAGCCCCCCTCCCAACAATAGTCTGTCAGGCATGATTTACTGTGCCTGCATCCACTGGGCAAGCTTCATTGAACAATCTCAATCCTCTGGGTTCCCACACTGGTTTGCTTTCCTGCAACTCAATGGGACACAAAGAGACAAGTAGATGGGCAGTAAATAAAACTGATGTCTTTTGTGTCATTGTGTGGGGGCCTTTCTGTGGGGGAGGCAGAATAAATGAAGTGTGAAATGTGATATGAAATCAATTTCTTCTCTCGGGAGGCCGGGTAGGGAGGGAGTAGGTGGATTTTGTCATGGTCTTAGGGATACCCAGCAATACATTTTTCATCAGTGTCTTGAGCTGGTTAAAGAAAACCACACTTCTCTTCTGCACTTGCCCAAGTTCCCACTTTTCTTCTTTGTATTAAAGTAAAACTCTGTCTATCAGTATGAGGAAGTGGCATCCTTCTTGAGCTTCATCCTTTCCTTCGTCTATAGAAACACAGTTCCCCAAGACCAAATGTTTGTATCTGGGGATAAGGAGTGACCTCCTTCTTCCTTTGCTGCAATCTAACAGAGTTTCTTGCTCATCCTTTTGTCCTTGGCCCTGGCCATATCACCACCTTACTGCTCTGTCACCCTTAAAATGTTCCAACCTGGAAGATCCAAAGGGATTTTGGTGCAGAAACAAACACTGCACCCCATGCAGCATGTCCTTATTCCAAATAAACGTGCACAGCACTGCGAGTGTCAGCAGAGAGTGGAAACTTGTCCTATGAATGAAGATGTGACCTCCAAACATGATTGTTTTCTTTTCATTTAGTGGAATTTTTATTCAAGCTGCTTCTGATGTGGAGTGTGGGATTTGTGCAATTATGCAAAAATGATAAAGGAAATAAAACAGGATATTTTGAATATCATAGTGAAAAAGAAGAGCAACATTTATATATTGTGTATGTAGGTGAGATACTCCAGGAATAAACTGCCAAACAATATCATAAATTAAACAGTAAAAACCACAATTGCCTTGCTAGCATCTCAACTTCCCGGACTTACTGCAATAACCCTGTCTGCTACATGTATTCAAGCAGCTGAATGACTTAAAATCATGTTGCTTCTAGAAGAGCTACCTCTTTTCTCCTTTAAATATTTGAATTTTCTGCTTCTTTTTCCTTCCCTGGATTCTCCTAAGGTATGCAATAGCCCAAGTTCAGTTTTGCATCATTGTCAGATGCATCATTGTCAGCCTAAGCATTCCCACAGCCACCACCCTGTCCAGCTCAGCAGCTGGACCAAACCTCAGCTGGGGCAACTACATCTTTCCTGTTTGTCTGGCTTTCACCCTCCCAGATTCTATTTCTGCATATTTGTGTTAAGCCTGCATGTCACTGCACAGTAAACAGTGGGAGATGATCCTTTCCAGAGAGTGCTGCGTTTCATCAGTGACTTTTACCTTTTCTGTTGAGGGGAATTTGGAGGCATGCTCGTTACAGCCAGATTCACACCACTCCACCTGGACTGGTTTGTACTCAGGAAATAGAAAGCAGCTTTGAAGCTAATTGAAAAGGCAGGGTGGGCTCAGCTGGGCACCACAGCCCCTGTGCCTGCAAGAGGCATCTGTTCTGGAGCATCCAGCCCGTCCTAACATGCATCCAACCTGTGCTACACCTTGTTGCTACAACCTGTCTCTTCCTATGGGCTGCAGAGAAAACAAGCCCTTTAACACCTTTCTTTTTATCATAGCAGAGGTAGCCAAGAAGGATCTTGCCACAGAGTGTTACTTTGAGATGAATCACCAAGTGCAATAGTGCAGAGGATTTTTTTATGCTGCTGCGTTTCTTTCCTTGTTTAACATCACAAGCTGGATGGTTTGACGAAGATGCTACAGCATAACTGTTAAAAGTTAATCGTCACACTTCTTAATCTGGTTAGGATGCTTTGCTTGATTTGAAAATTGTTATATAAAATAGAAACTTGCCACCAAAGCCTTCACGTCAGCTTTAGAAAAGCTGCATTTATTAGTTCTGTTTCTTGTAGGACTTTCATCTGCCTCCTTGCAATTACTGTTACACTGATATATTTAAACCATAAATTCCTTCTGAACCTTCATAACACCTGCAACGGCAGTGTCGTTACTGATAGCAGCAACGAAGGCAGCGTCCACAGTAGGTAAGATTGCTGTTTCTCTTGAGGAATTATTCAGGGTGTTAGATTGTTTCTGCAAACTGCCACGGCCCGATAAAGGCAGTTGCTTCTGTGCTCAGCACATTGTTCACTCCCTCAACAGATGGAACAGATTAGCTGGGCCCTGAAATGTTGTTAAATAAAATACGCAAAAAGAAAATACAATTATTGCTGAAGTGAAAACATATCACATGGGATTATTAAAAGACCAAGATGTTTTACATTTTAAGGATGTTCTTCAGGTTTTTTTTCCATCCTTCATGCACCAAAACCTTGCAGGGGTAGTGTTAAACTTTTCCATCTGATCTCGTGGAGCTTTCACACTGCAGAGCTATGTCATCCCTGCGAGGGATGGTTCTGCCCTCTCTCCTCCCTGACTGAGCACTCAGGGCTGCATGGAGGCATTTCCAGGGGTCCAAAGACATGCTTACTCTTCTTTCACTGAGAACCAGACACACACAGAAGCAGGGGCTTGGCAGAGCTTGTGTCGACTAACTACAAGTTTCTTCTGCTACTTCAGCCCAGATAGAGCGAAAACCTCTTGCCAGGAGCTTTCCTCTCTGAAAGAAAAGTCCTCTGACTGTAGTTTCTCTCCAGATCCCATCTACACTGGGTTGTACACCATGTACAATGGACTCTGGCTTCTTAAGTTCTTCAATAAGTTTGTGCTGTGTGGTAACCTCTAAGACTAAGAATTCTAATTAATTTTAGAAATACTAGCAAAGGTTATTTTTAAAGTACACACTTTAAAGTCTACACACTTCCTTGATCTAATAATGAACATTTAAGGTTGGAGTTGTTTACTAGTTCCAGGGGTATATGCAAAAAGATGAAGAGTAGAAATGGATAATATGAGGCTGGAGTAAGTGTTGCTGTAGAAAATACAATTAGGTTTAAAATATAGGATATGGTATATGATAGGAATGGTTGGACTCGATGATCCGGTGGGTCTCTTCCAAACTGGTGATTCTATGATTCTATATCATGGGTGATTCCTTAATAGTTCCCCTGCTCACAGAGTTAGGCAGAGTTGGGTTAATAAGTTTATTTGAGTATGTGCTTAATGTTTTTTCTGAATCTGGCTGCAGGAATGCAATGCCTTGCAGACATTTTCAGGTGTGTGATGATAATAAATAGCGTTTGAAATGGCCTTAGGAACAGAGTTTTGAATTAAGCTGCATCCATTAACGTTCAAGGACTCTCCTGAGCATCACTTGATCTCCTTAATGTTCCTCAACCGAAATCATCTCATTAATGATGTATGAGAAATATATTCAGCTCCTTGAAACCATTCGGTTTTTAATGGCTGGGGATCCTAGTGATTAGTGGCTGCTGACAGAACTTCCCCCCTCAGAAATCCAGACAGGCTTTTAACCGTGCTGTCCCTCACTGATCTGTAGCCACTGGTAACGAGCATCTCTGTGAATGAGCCTACAAGAGATGTTGAGCACAACACAGCTGTGCTGTGAAACTACTTCAACGCACACAGCTGGGGAAAGGAGGAAAGCAACCACTCATTACCCTACTAATTAATTTGAAAGTACGCTTATTAGACGGCAATTGGTAAACACAAAGCAATAAATAGAAAGTCCTCACATCAAACAGATTTTCTTTCAGCCACATGGAAAATTCCATCCATATTAATTTTAAAAAGTCAGTCAAGGTATTATAGAAAACTGCAGAAATTAGTGGAAACCCCCAAAAGACTGGTCTAGTTAAGGTATTTTGCCAACAGAAAGTGGGAATGTTTGCTGATGGCTTACCAAAATTTTTTGAAATTATGTAAACACCTTTAAAATAGAACACAAAATACAGTCTAACTGATTTTTATAAGGTATCTTCAAACAAATGGTGACTTTTTAATAGAATAATGATGGGATCACCAGGGTGCTTTTTCCTACCATGGTACCTTGAGAATGTATATACATTAGTGTGTGTGTGTGTGTCTGTGTGTATAAACATAAATATTTGCTTAAAATTTTGACATTTCCTCTTCTGAAGAAAAAAATAAAAGTCTGTGGCATGTCCAAAAAGTTACTTTCTTAATATTCAGGAATACTTCTTTGATGGAAAACTTTTCAGAGAACTAAATATTGGGGAAAGCACTATGGAATGTATTTGCCATGGCAAAGATAACAACCAGCAATATGAAACTGCTGACCAATACTGTGCATTTTAAAAATGTTGTGCAGATTCATGAAAAAGAGGGAGTCTAGTAGGTAAATGGAGCTACTTTTGATGACAACATAATTTCCTTTAAAAAGCAACTTGCTTATAGCAGGCTCAAGTTAAAATGTTGAACTCAAGATTACACCTTAATAATCAGGTAGATTGTTTCTAAACACTGGTTTCAGCGCATTGGCTTCCTAAATTCCTGTGTGACGAAGACAAAATTTTTACGCAGTTTGCTTGTAAAATAAATAAACTTCTGCAAGCTTATTTCAAAAAATTCTTTCTCAACTCCACAACTAAATGCGATGATTATTGACTGGGAGATAGGGCCTCATCCTTGCATTGGCTTCAACCCAGTACTTAGAGATGGTGAAGTGGTTAATATAATAACAGGCTGTATTTAAATCTTCACGCTGCCACAGCCACCCCAGGTAACTTGATAAAGTAATTTAATCCATCAGTATCTCAGATTCCCCAATGAGAATTCAGGAAGAAAAGCATTTTCCTACATCACATGAAGTCTTCAAGTGTTTTGCAAAGAGGTCTCTATGATGTACTTAGGGATTTCCTATATGGAAGCTTAAACACCTAAAATCCTGTCAGAACCCCTCAGAATGTTCCAGTCCAATAAAGTTCAAATGGGGAATAACACATTTGTTAAAACAGTCAAAATTTTATTTTAAGGGGATGACATGGCCAAGAGACCATACATACCTCAAAAAAAGAAAAAAAATGAAAAAAAAAGAAAAGAAGACAAGATTCTCAAGCCAATGTAAACTGAATTGGCGCGGTCAGTGTTTTTAAGATTTTAGAGACATTTGGAACGAAAGAGGGAAAAATCACACAGCCAAGTCTCAGGCATCGCACAGTCTGTGTACACTCCAGGAGGAAATTTGGGTTATGAGCAAATATTTTAGTACAAATCAAATGCCTTCCAGGGATAAGCAGCTGGGAAGGCGGGAAGAAATTAATATTGGAAGCTTTAGAACTTCCCAGAACTATTCTCTACCTCCTTGATTGAGGGAATTAACTTTTATTTTATTAACTTTTTAATGCCCTTCTCCCATCCAGTGCACTCTCTCTGAATTGTTTCTCTCCTCCTCTAAAAGGGCTGCCCTGGGGATGTTGCTCTTCTTAGACTTTAAGTAGCAGCTGGCTGTGATTAAGTGGATTGGGAGGATCAGTGCTTGATTAACTTTCTGCTGCTATTGGTTTGCCCAGGTTCCTGCAAGAGAATTAATCTCCTGGTTCAGAAAAATGCTGGGCTCTAATGGATACCAGACATTTCAAGCCCACCCAGAGAATGCAGTGCCAGAGTCCTTGTTTTAACGCACTCAGGCTTCATCTTCCCGTTCTGCTAAAGGTACGAGTCATGTGGTTGTTGATAGGAGGTTTTTCTACTCTGATTTTCAGTCTAGGTCTTTGTAAACTTGCCACCAGCTTCTGCCTAGCCCTTCATGTTGCTTCCTGTTATTCACTTATTACCTTTTCATAGGTGTGTGCAGGTAGACGGGTCTTATAAGGAACGGCTGAAAGAGCTGGGGGTGTTTAGCCTGGAGAAGAGGAGGCTGAGGGGAGACCTCATTGCTCTCTCCAACTACCTGAAAGGAGGTTGTGGAGAGGAGGGAGCTGGACTCTTCTCCCAAGTGACAGGGGACAGGACGAGAGGGAATGGCCTCAAGCTCCGCCAGGGGAGGTTTAGGCTGAACATTAGGAAGAAATTTTTCATGGCAAGGGTCATTGGGCACTGGCAGAGGCTGCCCAGGGAGGGGGTTGAGTCACCTTCCCTGGAGGGGTTTAAGGAACAGGTGGACAAGGCGCTGAGGGACATGGTTTGGTGTTTGATGGGAATGGTTGGACTCAATGATCCGGTGGGTCTTTTCCAACCTGGTGGTGATTCTATGATTCTATAAGGAATCCATACATAAAGCTAGTAGAAAAAATGCATATGTATAAGAATTGTGCTGTATGAAACATTCTTTTATTAACCAAACTAGATGTATGTTCTTCCCTGAAGAGGGGTTTTCAGAGCAGAGCCACTTGGCTGGCTCCTTGGCCAGGCCTTTGGAAAGCAAGGAGAAGGGTCCTGCTCTCCAAGAGAGACCAGCATGCAGAGCACCATGGCCTTGATGTGTGGTATTCTTTGCAAAAATTTACTTTCACTGGCCAAAAGCTCAGTGTAAGCACCCCCACGTGGCCAGGCCTTGGACAGGTTTTATAACATTTTTATTCCTTTTTGAGTCTGAACTGCAGAAAGGTGGAGAGAAATTGAGATGTGGGCAAAGTAAAGCAAAATACTCCTGTTAATATGCATCGTTATGTGGTCAAGAGTAGCTCTAATATTGCTATCGTTTCCTACTCCAGAGAAGTCCTACAACAGTTTTTACAAATCAATGTAAGCATCAATAATTGAGTGGAAGGAGCAGCTTTCTCAAGGTGCTTCTAGTTAATTTAAACTGTAAGGTAAGAATAGTAATATTTTCCTCTTTTAAAATCAGGAGAGTGAAAATGGAAGCTTGGCTGTGCTTCTGCCCTAACTTATGCCTTGATGGCAATGAATAAAGCTTGAACAAAGTCCGCAGGCATCTCCCAATTACATCACAAGGTTTTATTCCACTTAGTTTTTTTCGTTACAGTCTTCTGATTTCTTTTTATTTTTCTCCATGGCAGTGTAACCCATTGGTTAAACAGGAGAAAGAAAGCAAAAAAAGTTGAAACTCTTGATCTCTCTTACTCTTAGTGTTTGTTGGGAGAGGTCAATTGTGAAGTTTAAACTGGGTATGGAAATTCACTGCTTGCAATATGGCTAAAAAGAAAGAGCATGGATGATTTAACAATTTACATAACCTGAGAGATTCAGCTGTAAATTGAATGAATGGGTCTCTTTGTTTCTTGAAACTGTAATAAAAAGAGGGGGAGAACAAAAAAAAATAAAAAGGTTTCTTATATAATTGTCTCTGTGACTGGCATGATAGGAAGTTTTATGCCTATTGGTGGAATTAAGACTGGGACATGTTAGAAAACACAAAGCAGTAAAGGGGCAGTTAAGCAATCATACAGATCAACTAATAGAGAGTGACAGACGCAGCCTTGCTGCACAAGCCCATGCTATGCTTTGCATTATTGTCCTGATTAGATTTGGCTCTAATGCCAAACGCTTTTGAGTAGTCAGCCTTTGACAAGCTAGGCTGAATCCCACCAGCATCAGAGTGATCACATCTCTAGAGCTTCTGAACTCAAAGAAGTTGATGATTCTGGAAGTTTAAAAGCAATGCATGATTTTACAAGGTGTGTAGTCTTCTTCAGGCGTGATATTTGTGGATTCTGTGCTTTCCTACTGCCAGAGGCTGAACAAAATCCCTTTACTGTAGAAGCCAAGGGGTTAAATTATTTGGCCTATGTAAGTGTCACAGGTTCAACTACATTAACACCCTGTTCTCTCTGGTCTTGACACACACAAATCTGTGGATGCAGAAATATTTTACTACTTTTCTTATGTGGACACGTATGCTGTTGAGTGCAAAATCCTACAGTCAGGCAAAGCCTCAGCTGTGCTAGAAACCACAGTCACCCACTGGCCTCCTAATATTTACCATTTGAGGACACCAGAGAGATAGGCCCCTCTGATTTACCTGCTGCCTGGATCAATGGGCCTTAATTTTCAAGGCCTGTTAATCCAGCCTGAAGGTCACATTCAAATAAACAGCTGGAAATGAATGCTGGGAGGGAAAGGCCAATTCAACAACTTCTCCACCAATCGTAGACAGGACACTCTTGCTTCCACGTCAGGCTTTGTTAGCATTACACAGCAGTGACCTGCAATGTGCACGCAACTCAAGGGTTTGCTGTTCTGGAGATTTCCCCTCCTTGAATGGATTTTTATTGAAAAGGATCATGGCGTAATGCATGCAGTCAGGTAAACATCGCTGATTTTAGAGTAGGTCTTGGCCATATAATCCTCATCATCTTTCTCTATTAATAAGCCCCTGGCGCCTCATACAATTCATCCACGCTGCCTGTCGAGCCTGCATCGGTACTCCCTCTATTTTATGTGCTTGTATTATTAAGTATGAATTAATGATCCTAAGTGGCAATTTTGTGTATGCAACTGATTTTGCCACATCTTTGATTATTAAAAAGGCTCGTTTCTAAATAACGTCAACAGTTTTTCAGTGATAAAATTTACAGTCCGTCAGATCAACAAGTTGTTACTGAGTGTTCCATCTTTTACTTCAGAGGAGAAGTGAATAGACAATAAATCTGGCAGTATTGAGAGAAAACATTTCTCTGTAACGTGCCTGGGCAGGCTGGCATCATTAGGAATAGCTCCAGTTCTGTGGCATTAATATTATAAATTGCTTTCCTTTCTGCACTCCAAAATACTCCATGTTTTAGCATGCAGAGACAGCTTGTTTAGGCTGCTTGGCTAGTAACGAAGCTGCAGGGTTTAGTTCAGCTTTTCTGCCATCTTCTTCTGGAATATTTACCAGCTCCATCCCACACAATCTAATTGATGTTTCTGAGTGGACATTGACTCTATGCAGTGTTTGCTGCCATGTTATTGGAATCAGCCCAGCATAAAGTCAATGGTAGGACTTAACCATGTGCAGAAAACAGTGAAAACACAGGTCAGGGTTTGAAATGTGATTCCTCAGATCTT